>NC_022032.1:2362370-2383561 GCF_000317375.1 Microtus ochrogaster | reverse complement strand
AGCCAGGACCAGAGCTCTGCCTGAGCCCAAGCATACTTTTGCTCCAAAGAACCCCATGTTCTTTGTTCATAAACTGTGGCTCCCACTTCCACCCCACCCTCAGCCACCTTGCTTGCTAGAAACCTTTCTGCCCTGCCCGATCCCCTTACCTCACAGCCGAGAGCTAAAGCCATGTCTCCATTCAGTGGGCAAGTCAGAGATACCCAAGCTCAAGTTTAAAAGAATCAAATTGCCTTTGGGCTTCTCACCTCATCTTTTCCTCCTCTCAATCTCTTTTCCCCTTCCCTCTTTCTCCCCTCCTTCTCTCTTCCCCCCACTTTGTCCTTTTCTTGTCTTCCTGTGTTTACTCCTTTTTCCTCTTCTTCCCTCTGTCCCCATCCCTCCTCCCCTTCTCTCCCTTTGTCTTTGACACAGGATCAAACTACTCCAGACCAGCTTCCAGTAGATCCTGTGATTCCCCTACCTCAACCTTCTGAGGTCATACATGTGTACTAACTGCCATGAGCTCTCTCTTCATTTCTTTTCTTTTACCCTGCTGGAGATGACACCCAAGGTTTCGTACACACCAGGCAATTGTTCCACCACTGAGCTCCAGTCCCAGCTCTCTGTGTTTCTCATTTTGAAAGAAAGTCTTATGAGTTTCTTGGGCTGGTATTGAGCTTTTAAGCTCATGCTAGACTTAGTGTTTGAGTATCTGGAATGAGCCAGTGAGCCATGTCGCTGCTGCTGACAATGATGGTAATGATGGTTGCCTCCCCCTCTTTCTCTTTGTTTATTTTTGGTTTTTATTTTGAAACAGGTTCTTACCATGTTTTAGCTCAGGTTGCCTTTGACTCAAGGCAATCCTCCAATCTCAGCCTCCCCTGCACTGGGACTGTAAGTATGGCCCCCCACAGCTGGCTGTAGAGTCTCTTAATTCTCTAAGTCCCTGCTGCACTGCTCTACAGAGCCTTGGTTGGGGGACCATCTGTGAACAGGGACAACCTTCTCTCTGCCCATGCTGAATTCAACATTGAGGGTTGGATGCTCCAGTGGGGACATGTGGGTGAGGGTGCTGGGCATACAAACCTAAATGTCACCAGCATGGGGCCTCTCTGCGACTCAACTGGAACTGATGTGTCTTCCCCACATGGTGGAGTCATCGCGAATTCTATTTTAATTCTCTGCTCTATTTTTAGGGCAATGTTTTTCTTTTTCCTAGTGACACTGGAATTTGTATTTGAAAAATGCTTTAATTGACCCTTTGAAACGAAGTGAGCCAAACAGGAATAAATAGAAAGTCCACATGTTTTCGGATATAAATAAATGTAGCTGTTATTTTTGAAGTTTCTAGCTCTAGGTCTTACTCTACCTGACGGTAGAAAACTCGGATTTCACCCGTTTAAAGCCAGTTTCATTAACTGGGCCTCCCCCACGTTTCAAATGTATATGTGCACACATGCACCTGCACCAGACTTTCCTTCCATCGTCCCGTCTAGGAGGGGAGCATCGGTGAGGACCGTTTGATCATTGCCCAGCCTGGTCCAAATGCCTGGCCCCTGTGTGGATCCAGATCAGGTGGACTTAGCATCCCCGTTCATCATATCTAAAAAGGCTTTCAGGCCCCATGGTCCTGCTGTTTCATAGTCCCTGCCACCATAAAAACACATGAGATTGGCTTAGGATTTCTACTTTTCAGTACCTGGGGAAGAGAGAGAAGGCTAGCTCCAAAAGAGGGCGCAAGTCAGGTCCTACCCCAAGGCATTGGGGCTCTTCCTGTCTCATATCCCCTGGGCTCCGTCCAGCAAAGATTGGTTGGTACACCTGACCATGATAAGGTCATGTCAGAGCCCCAGGGTCATGCTCCTCTGTCACCACTCTTGCTGCTCCTTTTCCTGGTGTAGGGCTTAGCAGCACCTCATCTCTTGTTCTCTCCAGAGCCTCAGCCTGAGCTTATAATGACTCAAAAAAAAAATCCTTCCTCTCCACCTGATGTCCTTGTCTCCTGGTGAAGTCTCTTTAGCAGCTCCACGCAAGGACACAGGTGTACTTATTTATCTCAAATGTTTCTCTGGGATGAACCATGTGTGTTACGGGTCCAGGAAGTATCTAAGAGGAAGACTAGTTACCTCCATGCCCTTGCTGTTCCCAAAGAGTGGGGGGCCTTCAAGGTAAGACCTAGCTTCCCATTCTGTGGTTCTCATTTTTGAAACAGTGTGGTTGGTTTTCTATCAGTCCCATAGAGAAACTGATCCTTGGTTTCTTACTCATTATGAAATGAAGATATCAAGTCTCAGGATGGATAGAAAATAAGGGATAGAGTTTGGGGCAAAGTGTGTTGGGAAGTGGGGGGCTCAGCTGCATTTCTCAGGGGTGTTGCCCCTGTTACCAGTGCAGGAGATGGGAAGACACTGGTTCCTCACAAGGTTGTGTCCAGACATGGTTGGAGTGAGTTCTGGTTGTTTTTAAAAAGAGTACTAAAGAGGCAGGTGATTTTAACAGCCAGACAGCGAAACCATTAAAGCCATGAAGCTAGGCAGCAGGAGGGTGCTTACAGCTCCAGTCTGCCTTGACTCTGAGCTAGCTCTGAGCTGCCCTTCAAGAGGGACACGGCCCTCTCAGCTGTCAAGGTGCGAAGTCAAGGCAGCAAGTCCCAAACTGAGTCTTCTCTGGCTCATTTGGAAACTGCCATTTAAACTGTTCCAAATAAGTGTTGAAGTAAAGCCCCTCTGGGAAGAAAAAAAGGGGAAGGAGAAGAAAGAAAAAAACCAACGCTAACTCCAGCTGTGCATGGACACAACCTTCTAAGGAATGGCGTCTTACTGTCTCCTGCATTGGTGACAGGAGCAACAGCCTAAGAGGGTCTTGTGCACACAGTTCTGACCTTGGGGGCCTACCCCTGTCTCCATGGATGAGGGTTCACCCTTCATCAGTGTCCTCAAAACCCAGAGGAGGAAATAAGGGGGACAGGGAAGGCAGGGGAAAGGAAGACGGAAAAGAAGGGGGTTGGGATTTTGAGATTATATTTCAGATCTGATTGAAGTTTGGGATTGGGGAGAAAAAGCTCTGTACCTGCCAGTCAGTCATTGCTTCCAGAACGAGGAACCCATCCGGAACGCAGTCCTGCTATTCCCGTGGACAGATGTTGTATTTGCTGTGCTAATGGAGGAGACGCTTGTCTTCCTTCGCTCATTTAACAGTAAACTTAATAAAGAAGTCGGATTTTACTACTTTCTGAGACACGATCGCTAGTTAGTCGCTGCAATTTAGCATCTGCTGCCTGCGAACATTAAAAACTGATTTCTTGAGTGTACGCATCATCAAAAAATAAATGAGCTTTTTTTTTTTTTGTGAAGCCATTTGCTTTATAAACTCGCCAATCTCTGAGGCCGCACGCCTCTGTGCAGAGCTGGTGTACCAACCCCATTGCACATTTACCTTTAATCGTTCAGATGGGTTTGTTCCCTCTGCACACAGGTACCTGGGGGCCGATTTACTGTGCTCTGAAGGAAGCATGCGCACGAGTCCATATCACCTCAATTGCCCCCTGGGCTGCAACCCTCTCACTGGGCCACATTGCTTTGTAGCTGTGAAGTGTGTGCAGAATTTATATGCCAGCATCCCTTTGCACTATGACCCTTAGCCAACACTAGAGATGGGGTGTCTGTTGGTTGTGCCAGGAGTCTTGGGTCAGAGCTACTAACATTTTAGAGCCAATGGGGCACAAAGCTTTTCTAGCCAATATATTCTAAAAATCATTTGTTAACTCAGCAATACCTGCTATTTTATCATCTATTGACACTATTTCTAATACACAAATACTTTTATCTTAACCTCATCTGTCAATTAACATAGACAGTCATAGTTAATGGTGTGACTAATCAAACGTACAAATAAAATAGATTTGTGAACGCTTGCTGTCACCTTAGTTTTTCAGACATGTAGGAAGAACTTAGAAAATGCAACCACAGTATCCAAAACGTGAAGGAGGAAATTCACTGTGTCTCAGTGAAGCTCAGCAGGGAAGCCACTCTCAGAGTGAAAGTCTGGCCACGCTAGGACCCCATGTACAGAGGTGGCAAGTTTTAGCCACCTCTCTCAGAGAACAATGCACGGTCTACTGCTCAGAATCACTGGTCACTGCTGGGAACATCAACACCCAGGCGGGGAAGGTGACAAAGACCACGTAAGTGGATAATGTATGCCCAATCCACTGGTCACTTTTAGCCCTCAATTTGGGACCATAGACTCTTTCTTTAATCCTTTACTGCAAAAAGCTAGGACATTAGAATATTAACTAAGTGAAACCTCTCGACAAACTGGCTTTAGACACCCTCATCGTCTGAAGAGCTCAAACTACCCCACATCCACCAGCTTCTAGATTGTGCTCTAGAGTGTGAAAGATCGGAATTCTTAAAAGAATGGTTTCAACACAGCTCCTGGAGTTTATAGTCTACTTCCTGGGTTTGTCCTGGCTGTGCAATTGGTATTGACTCAGTGAGTGTGGCAGGAGACACTTTTCAAGAGTGAGGATGGAGCTTAGCCAATGATGGGAGATGCCCACGCGGTCAATGAGCAGCCCCTGCATGCATGCCACCTAACAGAGCTGTGTGGGGAAGGATGCTGAGCCGGAGAACAACGGCGACTATGTCTCCTGCTTACACAAAGCCCCAGGAAGTCTGAGAAATGTAATTTTGTACAGAGGACCTGCATAGGTCAGTGAGGACCTGCATATGTCAGTGAGGGCTTTGCTACCGAACCACACGGCCTTGCCCAGAGAATGTCTTTCATCTTATTCCCCTTTTTAGCACCTTTCTTGACATTTTGAATTGATGAAATTCAAGAAATCAGAGAGAGAGAGAGAGAGAGAGAGAGAGAGAGAGAGAGAGAGATGGCTCATTGGGCAAGAGCACTTACTCTACAAGCGTAAGGACCTGGGTTCAAGTCTCAAGCACTCATAAAGATCCTGAGCATGGCTCTGTGAGTGTGTTCAAAGAACAGCAGGGTGCAGATGTGAGGATCCCCAGAACTCACTGGCCAGTGATGCTCTGCCTCAGGCAATAAGGCAGAGAGTGGGAGAGGACACCCATGGTCCTCCCACATTATTTTCGTGGACACACGCAGTCATTCATATACACCGTCCTCTCTCACGCAAGCCTGCACAAAGACAAGCTCAGAACCTCAGGCATGCTAAGCAGGAACTCTATGACGGAGCTCAGCTCCCAGTGTTTAGTCTGAGAATCTTAATTTGAATGTGGACATTTGGGTCACGTGGAAAGTACTTGGACTTACTGGGTAATGTGTTACAGTGATTTGTAACTGTGGAGCTTATGTAGAGCCAACATCCCTTCCCACTATGACCCCAAGCCTAAACAACAGAGATGGGAATGGCTGTTGAGTGTTTAGTTTTTGCTTGCAGCTCTGACTACTTACCACAAGAGGGCAGAAGCAACCTGCAAATCTTTAAGGCACTCTCAAGGGCGCTGGATTCTGTTTGTTACAGGCAAAATTTCATATTTTTAGAAGTCTTTCCTTCCCTCCGCAGGAGCACTGGGAAGACCTTGAGAAGTTATTTCACCCCAGGTGCTGCCTTCAGCCAGAACAGCATTAAATCAGCACAGATGGCTCTCTGTGGGCCCCAAAGCAAACGGTAGTCTATTTGTAAAAGCTAAACTTAATAATTATAATGGCATACAATAGATATGATAAAGGAACACAATGATAGATTTATTTTAACTGGAAAAGAGTTCTCCCCGTCTCCACGATAAGTGTTATCTGAGTGTCCAAGAAGCTTTAATGAAAGCAAATTAGGAAGAGATTAGTTACAAGACCGGTCATTGGGGGGAAAAGATCGCTGTTGCACAGGAAAAACCACATGGTTGCCTGGCTTAGAGAGCAATTGGGTGGGGTTTTGTCTAGAAGAAGAAGAAGAAGAAGAAGAAGAAGAAGAAGAAGAAGAAGAAGAAGAAGAAGAAGAAGAAGAAGAAGACAGTAGCATGGGCATGAAGTCTCTTTCTCCTGGCTCTCCCCTCACCCCCACTGTGTGTAACTCAATGGGACATGTGACCCACACGGATCCCCTACTATGTAAAGGCCGGTGTGTGCCAAGCCTAAACATGTTCCTCTTAAACATGTCCTGAACCCAACTCCAGCTCTAGATGTCTTAGTCTCTCAGTGCCTTGGACCCATCTAGAGCAGGAGTTTTCCCTGACACGCTTTTATTTTTAGGGAAGTGTTTTTTGACACTGATGGCTGCCCTGGCTATCATGGAAGACTGTTTCACCCTACATCAAATTCCAGATCATATAAATTACGTGTGTGTGTGTGCATGCGTGTGTGCGTGTGTGTGTGTGTGTGTGTGTATGCGTGCGTGTGTGTGTGTGAGTGCGTGCATGTAGGGGTTCATGGAGGTCAGAGGAACACCTCAGGCATCCCTCCTGAGGCTCATCTGCCTTCTTCCTTTAGGAAGGATCTCACCTGGGAGCTCACTAATTAGACCAGACTGACTGGCTGGTGATTTCCACTGTCCCGCCTCTCCAACACCAGGAGAACCAGTGTTTGCGGCCATGCCCAGCTGTTTGTTTTTCACATGTGTTTTGTGGTATGTGTGTGTGGTATATGGACACGTTCATGTAAGTGTGTGCACACTCGCGTGTGTGTGTGTGTGTGTGTGTGTGTGTGTGTAGGCTAGGCGATCATAGAGTGTTTTCCTCAGTCACTACTCTCCTTAATTTTTGAGACAGGATCTCTCACCAAACATGGTTTTTGCTAGGCTGGCCACACGTCTATACTCTTGCCTCCTTCCCTTTCCCCCATCTTGTGTTGGGGTGATAGCTAGGTGTATGCTTACACGTGGCTTTTCGTGTGTGTCGGAATCTGAACCCAGGTTCTCAGACTGTGAGACAGACACATTCTGGACCGAGCCATCTCTCTATCCCAAATTCTCTACTTTTAAAAATCTAGCCCGAATCCTCTGTTTTGGAGAAGTATGTATGATTTGGAAGAACTGTGGCTACTGGGGAGTGGCTCAGTCATGGAGCCTATGCTCTGTGAATGTGCCCTGCTCCAGTCTTAGCTTCGGCAAAACACACAACAAAACAACAACAACAGCAACACTTTCGGAACCACGGAGCCTGACAGTCAGAATTAGGGTTCCAGAGATAGTCCCCCAAGGCCATTGGCACAGGAGCTGCTTTTCTGGGAGAAGGCATACAACATCTTGGGCCCATCAGCACTGCTGAGACCTAACATCTCACTTTTGACCCCCTGGTCCCAATGCTTCCGGTCTCCCAGGCTGGTGACTTCTCTTCTGTGAAACAGCATCTGTTTCTGTAGAATGCAAACAATCCCAAGAATAGCAGCCTGCTCCTCTCTCTTATTCGGAATTACCCAGGGATGTCATCAGCTACACATGGTGTCATTAACCCAGTTTAGGAGGACTCTTCCGCCTCCTGGCTCAAGGCTATAGGAGCACTCGTCCCTCTGCAGACAGAAAACTGGGGGCAGGCCATCACCCCTGCTTCCAAGAAGTCCTCTTTGTATCTTTTCGCTCTGCTGTCTCTTACTCTTGTGGATGTCGTGGTCACAAGGGAGACTTCTAAGTGTAATCATTTACGAGAACAGCCATGCACTAGGCAAAATGTTATGACTCTAAAAAAGTGCGCATGTGTTTGTGTGTGTGACCACTGAATGGCAAGTCCTATTTATTATTACTTTTTAGTTTTTATTTTAAATTATAGAGTTGGGGGAGGTATATGCACATGAGCGCAAGCGCCTGCTGCAGCCAGAGGCATCAAATCCCTCGGGATCTGGACTCACGGGCCGTCGTGAGCTACCAGACGTGGGTGCTGGGAGCCGAACCCCATCCTCTGTGAGCAGGACCCACTCAATCCCTGAGCCATCTGAGTCCAATCCATCTTCCTGTCCTCTTTCTCCTTCTCCTCTTCCTCCTTCTGTTTAATGAAACACACTCTCAATAATTAGCTTAGGCTAGCTTCAAGCTCACAACCCTGCTGCCTCCGCCTCATGAGAGCTTGAATTGCAAGCACACATTGCTATGTCCTGCTCTACCTAGGTCTTCCGCGGTGCAGATTTCTCAGTGCCCCTTAGATCCTTCAACCCTTCTCTCAGATAGGAGTCTAAAGCACCCTGGGCTACATAAGAGCCTGGCGATGGAGGAAGGTGTTAACATTACCTACTGGATTTGCATTTTGATAGCCTTGAAAACCAAGGGTAGTTTTACACTCCACTAATGGAATTCCAAGGCAGTGCTTGGCCTCTCAGAGTCCATCTCCTCTCTCTGGCTGGCCACTGCACACTCGGGGGTGTGAGCCAGCCTTCAACCCGCATCTGTTCTGAGGCTGAACCCTGTCCTTCAGAATGGCTGCTATCAAAATGGAAGGAAGGGAGGGAGGGAGGGAGGGAGGAAGGAGACAGCATTTTCAGTTTCAAAATAAAAGCCAATGCTATTGGTCAGTGAAGAACATTGTAAATATTCAAGAAATTGAAGAAAGAGGCAAAAGATACAGGGAGCGATGGTTTTCTCAAAATGACAATGTCTAAAGCAGTGATTCTCAACCTGTGGGTCACAACTCCTTTGTGGGGGGGGGGTCAAACAACCCTTTCACAGGGCTCACCTAAGAGCACCCTGCATATCAGATTCATCATAGGAGCAAAATTACAGTTATAAAGTAGCAATGAAAATAATTTTATGCTGGGGGTCACCACAGCATGGGGAACTATATTGGAGAGCCTCAGCGTTAGGAAGATTGAGCACCACGGATCTAAAGTCAATGCTGACTCTATTGATGAGAGTTTTTTTTTTTCCTGGTACCTCGAAGCAAATTAATTCAGTGCATCCAACAAGCAATATTTTCCAAATATCAAAAGTTAATGAGAAAAGGCAGACTTGGAGATGTTTCATAAAAATCAGGGTTCTCCTGAAAAATAAGTAGAATTTATACAGAATGAATATCCACATTGCCTCTTGCCTCTCTGCCATAACTCAACCAAACCTTGCTTCCTTCATCTGTGAGGTGACCATTCAACTAAGCCCAACCTTAACCCCTGGTATTTGCTGGCTCACGGAGGAGTGTGCCCTGGGGCATTCAGAGGTAAGCATCAAATGGAGTCATTGAAGGTCTGGCCAGTCCTTGGCCATGTGGGCTGATCTTGGCCCAATTATGTTTAAACAAACACAACAGCGTGACAATAGAATAAGGAAGGTCAGAGAGATCATGCTATAACCAGGACAGTTATCACAGAACATCAACCCTAAAGCCTAAAACCCACATCCCCCAAACAGGAGCTCCTGACCAAGCCACTGCTGAGCTGCCTTCCCTCTGTCCCAGAGGATCTGGGACAGTTGTGTGAGGTCACAGTATTCTAATGCTGCCCAGTTCAGGACCATAGAGTGAGGTGAGCCCAGTGCCCCCTCAACTCCTTCCCATCTTTTTCTGATGAACTTGCACAGACACCTGGACTTAGCCCCATCCCAAACCCACATGTCTCACAGCTGCCCTTTCTGCCCCTATTGGCCTCACCCCAGCCACCTGTTTATTTGCGTGTCCTTCTTAGCTGTGAGTCCCCTTATGTGGCTGCAGACGAGGGCAGGGGCCATTTCCTGTTTATGGAGTGAAGGGAGACATGAGGAGGCGGAGAGGTGCTTGGGGATTGAGGCACCCTGACTGACAGTCTAGTCAGGACTAAATACAACCCAGACTTCCGACATAAGTAGGGGGTGGCAAGAACCACTTAAAAATAAAAACAAAAACAAGAATTCACTTTTTTACAGTAACCCCCAAATTCTGTATCGAATCCCCAGGGACAAAGGACTTCCTGGGTCTATCCTCCAGCCCAGTTTTGGGCTGGAACATAGTATTCAAATCTCTATCAAGCGCGCTCTGAGGACTGAAACCCGAGGCTAAGAGAGCATCCTGGCCAGCCTAGGAGAGAAGGGCTAGAGCCAGAAGAGCAGGTAGGCAGAGCTGAGGCAATGTTTTCACACACACTACCTCCACGCAGTTCCACTGCAAACCTATTAGGCAAACACCACTCTTATCTCAGTTTAGCTCAAGTAAAGCTCAGAGGAGATAGACGACCCACCTGCGCTTAGCAGCACAGAGGTAGGAACCTAGATTAACCGGGATTGTTCAGTCTGATGCAATGTTCTCTGCTGTTCCATAAGCAATGTGCCCTGCTTACTCCATCCGGACACAATTGGCAAAGGAGCGGGAATTGCAAAGGATGGGGAGAGAGAAAGGAAGTGTGTAACGAGCCAGCGTGAGCTGGTTCCCTATCAGTAGAGGGCTACAGCCTTTCAGCACTGGCTTCTTGGAACTTTAACTCCTGTCCCACTGTTCTATCTCTGAGCCTCCATGCGAAACCCAGGAAGCCAAGGCAGGTCTTAATTGGTCACTACAATAACGGCTTGGGCTGGAGATTCCCTTGGATGAATCACCCTCAGGTGGCCAGTGAGTCAGGCTACTTCACTGTAATCTCTAACTCGGTGTTCAGTCATAAACAGTTCCCTTTACTTCAGAAGTCTTTAATTTAAAACTCATGGCACTAGAAGCAGGCGTTTCAGAAGCTCCCTCACAGAGGGAGAGGAGCCTGAGAAATGAAAGCCAGCCTCTGCCTCCTTCTCAACAGAACTCACGAGTGTCACTCCAACATTCCATCCCGATGGTGAGGTCACCTCCGGGGCTCCTCTAAGGTGGAAAAGGAGGAACTGCAAAGGACATTTGTAACTGGCCCTCTGGGCTCATGAACCCGGAGGTGTGCTCACTAGGAACCTTCTTGTTAGCACGACGGAGAAGTGGAATTTTTTAAAGATAATACTTTCGTTCTTTATTTACGTATATGTGTCTGCATGAGTGGACGGCAAGTGTGGGTAGGTGCCTGTGGAGGCCGGAAAGTCGAGTTGGATGCCCTGGAGCAGAAGTTCCAGTTGATTGTGAGCTCAGGATGTGGGTGTTAGGGACCAAACTCAGACCCTCTGGAAGAGCAGCAAGTGTCCTTAACCCACTGAGCCATCTCTCCGTGCTCAGAGGAGCTGAGCTCGAAAGCTTTGCCTCAGCTTTCGGAAGGATCTCTGTGGTTGAGGAAGCAGATAGGAATTTGGTTTGTGGCTCCTTTAGGGCCTACCTCTAAGGACCTAATAAAGTCAGATGTCACTGAGCTGCACACCTGGATTGTCCCTCTGTCTGGGGAGGAAGGACGGACTTTCTGATTACTCAGGATGTTAAGGAGTAGATCATAAACTGAAAGCGTGCTCAAGACTGGGAAGAGATGCCTAAGACTAAGTAGCTGACCCAATGCCAGCCTCTAACCTTTCCTATGCACCTGCATAGTGTAAGAGTTGAATGGTTTTTACAAAGGGGTGGAAATAACACAGGCTAGATACAGGCTGACCACAGACAAACTTCAAATCCCCAGTGCATTCATCTCAGTAATCTTTGGAGCAGGGACAAATAAACACCATGTACATCCGTATGCTGGTATTTACACACACGCGCATGTATATCTAAGCATGTAGCAACATGTGTTAGACCATCTTCCCAAACGGGAAATGCGTTCACACTCGAATTTCCTGCAACTTAAAAGGTTTCAAAATCTCAGAAATAAAAATAAGTTTGAAAAATTTCAAAATGCTGTTCACTGTCATGCAGGCAAGATTCCTGGCCTATTTGTGCTCTTTTCACTCTTGGTTTTAAGGGTAGCCACCAGTCCTTCCGTCGCCAAGAGTCCACACTTGGCTTTGTGCACAGTAACACAACTTATAAGTCAAATAATACCACTATAGTATTAAATAGACTTTTATTTATTTTCTAAAGATTTTATTATTTAATTTTGTGTATAGAGATGTTTGTCCTACACGTACGTCTGTGTGCCATGTGCAGGCCTGGTGTTCAGTGTGCGTCCGATCCCCTGAGACTAGAGTTACAGCTGGTTGTGAGGCACCGTGTAGGTGCTGGGAACTGAACCTGGGTCCTCTGGAAGAGCAGCCAGTGCTCTTAACCATTGAGCCATTTCTCTAGTCCCTGTCCATCCACCAGAACAATCACTTTTCCAAGAGGGGCAGTGTGACAAACACACTCAGTGACTCATCACATCTACTTCCTGTTTCACCGGTGGCCAGTGAGTTGAAAAAGCAAGCCTGGCGTTCACCATCCCGCCCCAAAGGAAGAGCACATGTTGGATTATTTGGCGAACATTTGACACTTCAACAGCAGGAAGTTGAATTCGCACATCATCATAAAAGCTAAAGCTGTCACCAAGTTGAAATTAGGAACTAATGGGTTTGTGTCTTATTTCTTGGGTCCTTTTGCCTTTCAACCTTCCTCCTCAGCCGTCATCCTCTCTCGGCCACCTTTTAAAATGTTTTAGACATTACCTGCACTCGTGGCTTTACATAAATATATGCACGCATTTTAAGCACGGATACATGCATGCATTATTAGCATACACATGCATACATTATAAGCATACACATGCATACATTATAAGATATCTGTGACATTCTGGGCATGAGCTCCTGGTCTGGAGTGTAGCTGGGAAAGATTCTCTCCCATTCCACGGACTAATAGTTTCTTTTGCCCTGTAGGCACGCTGATTTCACGTAGTCACATCTGCTCATTGTTGGACTGCCCCACTGGGGTTCTAGTTAAAGTTCTTGCCTGCCCCAGTGTCTTGGACAGCATATTCACCTCCAGCATCTCAGAGTCGTAGGGTTTTAAATTAAGATCTTTTGTCCACTTTGAATTGATTTTTGTACAGCGTGAGAGATGTGGATCTATTTTACTCTTCTGCATGTGGGTTCTCAGTTTTGCCAGTATCATTGGTTGAACAGGCTGTCTTTGGTCCACTGCATGTTGGAGACACTTTTGACGAAACGTCAGTGGCCACAGCTGTGTTGGTCTCTCTCTGCTCCTCTATCCCGCGTCTTTGGTCTGTCTATTTTCATGGCAGTATATAACTATCTTTATTCCTGTACTGAGCTCAGGTCTTGGTACCTCCACCTGTGTTCTTTCTCCAGAGTGCACGGATCTGAATGCTTGTCTTGCTTTTGTTTTAGCTGTATTTCTTGTAGAGAATGATAAATATCACTATGACATTTTTTAGTATGTGAATGCCATTTGAACGCTCACATCCTCTACTCCCTTACAAATAATGTTGGTAATGTTTCACAGTTTCCTTTCCTCCTTTCAATATTCCCCGTATGCTTTCAAGTCACAAATGTGTGGGTGTGAATATATATATATGTGTGTGTGTGTATATATACATATATATTCATTTACATATATAAACCAGGACTTTGAATATGAAAGAAAACATGTAATATTTATATTTCTGAATCAGGGTTACCTCATGATATCCAGTTCTATCCAAATGGAAGGATTTTGTCTGTCTTTGCAGGTGAGTAAACTCACTTGTATATTTACCATGATCTTTATTTGTCTCTTGCTATACATCTCTGATGATGTCACTGCCAGATGTTGTGAGTCACACAGCAAGATCCATGATGTCTACGCATCTCTAGTGTGTTGACTCAGTCATTTGTGAATCTGCCAGGAGTGGTTTAGCTACGTCATAAGGTCATTAGAGCTTTAGGAGGTTTTGTTTTGTTTTTGTTGTTATTGTTTTTGTTGGCTTGGTTTTTTTGAGATAAGGTTTCTCTTGTAGCCCTGGCTGTCCTGGAACTCCTTCTGTAGACCAGGCTGGCCTCAAACTCAGAGGTCTGCCTGCCTCTGCCTCCTGAGTGCTGGATTAAAGGCATACATAGAACCCGTACACTAATTTCCACAGAGGCTCCAGCAGTTTAGACTCTCAGTAACGATGGGCACAACTACTTCACCCCTCACACTTTACCAGCATTTGTTGTCGTGTGAGGAAATGGTCCGGATGGGACTCCAACCTGGCCTTCTTGTCCTGGGCAATAGATCCTCTCACTCCCAGCAAGTGACCTCTCAGGGTAACCGTGAAGTGTGGAGACTTCAGGTGCCCCATGTGGTCCTCCAGAAATGCAGCCTTCCCATTTCACTCTTGACCCTCTGTGCTTCTGTGTGGATGTCCTTTCTGGATGTCCAGTTGTTTCTTTGTGCGGGACCCGCCCACAGTCCCTTTCTAACAGAATACTGAAGCATGTGAGCTTGCCTCTAGCCCCCTCTGAAGAACCCCACTGCATTGTGCCCACCCCTGGACACCATGTGCCTGGTTCAACCTTTGCTGCAAGGTGCCCGCCTGCTATGTCAGCATGTCAGAGTCTGTCTCAGGATGGCTTTTGTCTGCTTTGTATACTTCAGGCATGGGGACAATCCAGCTCTTCTGAGTGTTCATGCGGCCCCATAACTTAGTCCCATTTCCACAGAGTCCTCCATTGGAACCCATACCACAGAAAGTATTAAGAGTTGGGCATGGGATCTTCACAGACTCAGGACATTCAGTGCCCCAGAGCTTCAGGGTGATGAAGGCTTGAACCCACTTAGAAAAGGAGCAGGTCTGAGAACAAAGACAGGGAAACTGAGTCAAGAGAGTGGCAGAGTAGAGAAGGGAGAGAACAGAGAGAGAGAGAGAGAGAGAGAAAGACAATTTAGAGGCTGCTTTCCAAGTCATCGTTCCCTAAACCAGCCCTGCCTTTGGACTCCCCAGTTATACAAGCCAGTAGGCACATCTTATTTACATATAAAGCCTAGACATGAACTGCTATCTGCATTTGTCCTGACTGTGTACCTGCTTAACCACCCAATGCGACCTCAGAGTTCTTCAGCCTTCTATGCTCATAGTCCCCTGGATTTTATATCTCCCCGAGGCAGAGTGTATTTCTCATGCTGGTCACACCCTTCACTCTCTTTTTGCATGATTAATGAGCTTGAGAGTCTTGCTTCTGATTGGCCATCGAGGTCTTCCTGTCCAATACCTTGTTCTCTCTGCTCCGCTCCCTCTTGTCCTCCAAGCTCGGGACAGTTCCTTGTAGGTGTGCAGGGAGACCAGACACCCAGGCAGCACACAGGTAGCTCTTGAGAGCCTTCAGTGCAGGCTGGACCGCTTGGGTCTCTCACCTTCCTAATTCGCAGAACCTGTGGTGTGCTGGCTAAACCCAGGAGCGAAGAGTGGGTTTCACGTGGTTTGACAGCTCAGGGCCTTTAAAACCTATTGGTGTTCTTAAGGCATCCCTGGGCTTACGGTTTCTTCAGTTCCTGCTCTGCAAAGATTTGTAAGGAAATTGGTTCTCTCCTGTCCTTACTGTGTAGTGGGGCATGGTTCACGCTGCTTGACTCAACTTTCTTAGGCTATGAGGTCACCCTGGAGGAAGGGCACTATAGGATGACAAAGCCATTTAAGTAAACTTTAAAGGTTAAAATAAAAAGTATGGCGAGGCACAGGAAGTTTATTTCCTAAATGAGACTGCTCTAACAGAGATGAAATGCTCCCAGCTCTGTTCCCAGGAGTCTACCCACTTATATGACTCTCTGCCCCCAGAAACCAGCACAGCTGAACCACACAGCCTGTGTCTCTAGGAGATTGGCATCTGGGCTCAGCACAACGCCTCAGAGATGCCACAGTGCTGCTGATGTATCAATAGTTCGCTTTTCCGGACCGCTGACTAGTATTCTGTGAGACTGGGGAGGCGGTTGGCTTTAATCATCCACCTGCTGTGGGCATGTCAATCATTCCCACCTTGGGACCGTTACAGATGGAACTGCTAAAGAAGATTGCTGTGCAGAATTCTAGGTGAACATGATTTCCAGTTCTCTGGGATAATGCCCGGGGGCATGGTGGGTGGGGAAGGCAAATGTGTGTTTGTTCTTTCAAGAAGCTGTACCCACCTTCCATAATGATTTTTTATCACAATTGACTCATCAGCTATGAATTCTTATAGTATATAAGTATACAAGTATATATATAATATGTTATATAACTATATATCTTTTTGATGTATAGGTTAGCTTTGCAGCTATTTTGGGCAGCATTTGGTATTGGAAAAAAAATCAATTTTAACTATTATGACATGTTTGCTCTGACAGTCCATTGTGACTTGAGGCTACTAATGTTTGTGATGTTTAACACACTTTAGTGTGTTGATTTTTTGCCCACACATCCTCTCTGGTAAAAGTCTCTTCATGTCTCATTGAACGGCCTTACTTTACTGTTGAGTTTAGAGAATTCGCTGCATGTGGAACATGAATGTCTTCTTGTATTTGATACAAATTATTTTCAGCCTTTTGGCAGCTTGGCTCTTCATGTCATGTTTTTTTCATAGAACAAAAGATTCTAATTTTGGGGGTAATCAGTTTATTGAAGTTGTTCTTTTATGGGTTATGTTTTGGTTTCACGTATAAGAATACCCAGCCCTAGTTTTAAAATCTTGACATGTATTGTTAATAGATTATAATTTCTGAGAACGAATATTGCCTAGCACATGCATGCTCAGTGTGCCTCAGAGAGCAAGGTTAACGACCAGGGACTCCACCAGATTCATGGGGAAAAGCCACCAGGTTCTTGGCTTGCCGTCTTCAGAAGCTCAAACCTCACCCATTTCATCAGAAATATAGACGAACACGTGAAGGGGGTGTTCCAGTTGCACCCAGAGTCCTATTAAATGTGAAGGCTTTATGGACTAGACCAACAATCTTTCTTGACTAGATTATCCAGTCAAGGAGACTATGATAGCTCTTTGTACATAAAAATCACAAAGCCTTCAAAAAGGTTTATAATTTCTGCATTTCACATTTAAGTTGATCCATTTTGAATTAATTTTGCATGAGGTATGAGATTCAGATGGAAGCTTTTTCTTTTATGATACCTCCCTCTGTGCCCCTGCTTATATCCTGCAGTGGACTCTATGAGAGTGTACCTGCAGGCTCATACATTTGATGCTTACACTAGGGAGTGGAGGCTTTTGGGAAGGATTGAGAGGTGTGGTCCTGCTGGAGGAGGTATGTCACTGGGGATGGAATTTAAGGTTTCCAAAACCCATGACAGGCCTAGAGACACACACACTCTCTCTCTTCCTCTCTCTCTCTCTCTCTCTCTCTCTCTCTCTCTCTCTCCCTCCCTCTCTGTCCCTGCCCCCCCAGCCTCTGCCTGTTGATCAAAATCTAAAGTTCTCAGCCAGTTCCCCGGAACCGTCCTATCTGCTTTCTCCTATGATGATCATGGACTAACCTCGAAACTCTAAAACTTTAAGCAAGCCCCCAATTAAATGCTTTATTCGATCATGGTGTCTCTTCATAGCAACAGAAAAGTAACTAAAACACCAGCTGGAACCAGGGACAAAGTTATTGCTGTGACAGCCCTGCCCATGCTGCTGTTTCGGGTAATACAGAAGACTTTAGGACTTTGGACTAGAAGAACAGTTGAATTCTTACTCAAGGCTTAATGGACCATCCTAGTGGAAGCATGAAAAACAGTAGTTCTGAGGGTGATGTGGACTGTAGGGGCCCAGCTCAAGAGGTTTTAGAGGAAACAAATATTATCAGCTGGCTTAAAGGCCATTATTGGGAGGGATATTTTAGCAAGGAATGCCTACCTTTTGCCCTTGCCCTCAAAATCTTCCTGAGGCTAAATTGGAGAGTTTGAATGAGTGGCATTGGCAGAAGAGATTTCAAGACAACCTAGCATTGATTGTGCCACATGGTTATTAGTGATCATTCTCATGCAGGGCAAGGAGAAACACAAGAGGTGCAGTTTGAGGAGAAAAAGAGCACCAGGAAATGCAATGTTAGAGCCAAGCTTTGTGAGAATATTCTTACTGTGTAAGCTAGGTAGCTATGCTGTCCAGGTTAGCTTTAAGCCCATGATTCTCCGGCCTCAACCTCTCAAATGTTGGGTTTATAAGTATGCATCTTCATGCCTGGATTCCACTCTATATTTTTCTATAAAATTGTTTCTAAATTATTCTATTTCCTTTTCTCCCTCATAAAACTTTAGAATAAACTTATCTGTATATACAAAGAAAACTTTGCACCAGTTTTGATAAATATTTTGCTAAATTTGTGCATCGCATCGGAAAGAGCTGACAGCTTTACTGAATTGAGTCTTTGGACATGCGAAGGCAGCATATATCTCCATTCATGTATATATTTTTTGGTATCTTTCATCAGTGGCATATCTGGGAAAGAAAATTGCTTTACGCCCCTTAGTCATTTCTCTTCCCCTTTGTTTATAAAGAAAAGACCATTTCATCCCAGTCTCACAGCGACAAGCAAGTCTACAGAAGCAGAAAGCAGGAACACAGTTATTTTATTCTTATCTCACCCACAGGTCATGGGGATCTCACAGGCCTTCCAAGGCAAAGGTCAGTGGCTCTTCAGCGATGCCTGGAACCATATTAAGTTCATTGAGCCATCATAGGAAGTTATGTGTAAACTTTTAGGCAGGTCTGAGCTCTCTGGGGCCACTAATTGAGTAGGATAGAGCAGGCGGTAACATGGTGCCTGCAGGTTGGGCTTGGCTATTATGGCCCCACAGTTGACATCATAGTTCACTTCTGCCTGGTCTCAGCAGTACTGATTTCATAGCTGACTTCTGCCTGATCTCAGCAGTGCTGACGTCACGGTTCACAGCTGCTGGATCTCAGCAGTGCTGACGTCACAGTTCACAGCTGCTGGATCTCAGCAGTGCTGACGTCACGGTTCACAGCTGCTGGATCTCAGCAGTGCTGGCAGTCACAACTCACTTAGGTGAGCCATAACTACAGTGGTACAGGCACAATCCTGTCACGAAGGAGGGGTCTCGTCCACAGACCTTCCATCATGTTTCATCACTGGCAAAACCAAGGAGCACTCACTATTCACAGAGCTAATTAGTCAGAGGATCTATGCACAGAACCAACATAAACCCGTCAGACTGTATGAATTTTGAATGTATTCATTAATCCATTCTGTATCCAAGGACTCAAGACAAATATTTAACATCTGATAAGTGACAGACACTGAGCTGAGCAATAGGATGTGAATATATATAAGGTGAAAGTCTTGGTCAATCTGTCACTAACGAGTTTGCCTCTCTGTACCCACAGCTCTTCCTGGACACCTTGATGTGTCACCATCCTCAAGGTGCAGCAGTGGCTGAGGGGAAAAGCTAAGGTGGTGGCCAGGTGGTGATGATAAGGTAGAAGTCCTGGTCATAACGGAGTGGCTGAAGGAGGGCACAAGTCAGAAGTGTCCCTTTCCTGGAGGAGGTGGAAAGGACGTTGACCTTTGGATTTTGAGAACTGCCTCTTGTATAAACAAACCTTTCTACAAGGCTGGAGAAACTGGTTTTGGAAATCGCTTTGGAAATAGTTAAGCAAGGTCACCTGGGGCCGGCTCTCACCTGCATTTTGCCAACTGGGTGTGTTTTCTTCCCTGCTCGCCCCAGCCGATCTAAACAGGTATGTCTGAAAGTGAATGCTCCATTATGCTGTGAGCTCTGCTGGCCTCAGCCGAGGGAGCCTAGACAACCACGATGGTTTGTGACTTCTGTCTTCTCCCAGGCATGCTGGTCGGGTATTTCAGCCAGTTCTGATAAACAAAGAGCAGAGAGAACTGGCTGGCTTAGGGGTTGGCAGCTGCTCTGGGTGTGTAGTTTCAGTGGCAAACCTACCGTGGGTAATTGCCCTCAAGGAAGCGAGCCGGTGCAGTCACAGCAAGGCTCATGGCAAAGAAGAATGACTTCCTGATGTTTGGTGAACAAACAGATTTGTGACCTGCCTGGGAAGATCCAGGGAGGAGAAACAAGTGGCAAGAGGTGGTGCTTTGCAACAATATTTAATAGAAGAAAGATAGTCCTGTTCTTTATTTTCATTCTGCTACTTGTGGGTTTGCCAGTTTTAGATTGATTGGTTTTCCTTAAAGAAAAGACTTTGATTAAAAGAATGAATGAAGGTGATTTTTTGCGGGGAGGGGGAGACAGAGTTTCTCTGTAGCTTTGGAGCCTGTTTGGATCTAGCTCTTATAGACCAGGCTGGCCTTGGACTCAAAGAGATCCACCTGCCTCTGCCCCCCGAGTGCTAGGATTAAAGGCTTGTGCTTTGAAGGTGATTTTTTACTTGATGTAATATTTGGAAGCAAAGACAAAAGAGCCGCCATGGTGTTCTAGAAGAAAAGCCATGAAAGGGTGTATTTGGTGCATGAGCTAGCAGGCAGGCAGAGAGAGTTCAATCCCTTCCTACAGCACTCGTGTGAACACTCCCTTGAAACACCCCATCAGAGCCTGTGCTGTTCACCCAGTGACAGCCACCCTCATCGTGGCAGGGGCAGGGCGGGGTTGCTTCCCAGAGCAGTGTGTTAGTGAGGCTTTTGTGCAGCTCAGATGCAATGCTCAAGGAAGACAACCGAAAGGAAGAATGGTCGGTTTCAGCTCAAGCTTTCAGAGGCTTACTCCACTGCGGAGGGGAGAGGGGCTGTTCACATTATAACTGGGGGGTGCAGGAAGGAGCTTGAGCAAATGCTGCCCCAGAGCAGGAAACTCCTACTTTTCATCACCTCCCTGTGATGACTTCAGATGAAGAGATTCATTAAAAGACCAACGCCCCTAGGATTAATCAATTCGCAACCATCTCCCTAAAGCTATAGGCAGCATTTCACAGTCAAAGTACAAGACATGAAACACACCTCCAGCCTGTACATACTTACTTCTCGGTTGTACCAGTCTGTAAGGAACAAACATCTGTGTTCCTAAAGAAAAACTTGGGCAAAGGAACCAAGTAAAGGTGATATTTGGGGGTGGCAAGTTTCACCCATCTGTCAACTGTTGTGTCCATGAGGAGGACCGCCACAGTGTGGGTCTGGGGAACCTCTGTGGCAGTCAGCAGAAGGAAGCTGGGGTACAGACACACAATTAGCATCTGCGGAGACACTCATGAAGGGGTACCTAGGGAGGAACAGCATGTCTGTGTATCAGGAAGCCGAGGCAGAGGATTCTGCAGGAGGAACAAAGCCTTTGACAGAAGGCGGCTTCGCTTCAGACCTACACAATTTTGCCTGCTAGCCTTAATGCTTTTAGACTTGAACTGTCCCAGCTGTGAGGGCCTGAAGAGCTGCCTCGTCTCCCTCGCAGAGGTTTAAGGAGGCTGAATAAGAAGATGCAGATATTTACATAAGACTGAGTACTGTTATGAACTGATCTATTTATCCAGTCGATGGCATTAAATACCATAGGTAAGTCAGGCACAGTGCTAAGCAGTACAGAAAAGCGGGGATAGCTCCTTCTCACTGATCGCTGACTCA
>NC_022032.1:2358192-2362270 GCF_000317375.1 Microtus ochrogaster | reverse complement strand
AGGCCAGTTTAACCAAGTGTACCAGGTGTACCAAGTGCTGCATGGAAAAGACGGGGCTGTAGAAAAACACAGGACAAGGAAAGCTACCTGGAGGGAGTCCTGATGAGGCAGGGCCTTCAAGGGTTTTAAGAACTTCAGAAGCACACGCCATGAACTGCATTGTCTTAAGCATCTGCTGCGTGTATTGCTGTGGCATTAAGACTCACAAGTCCCAGGCAGACAAATAGGGAAAATATGTTCTGTGTACACAGCGGAGTTTTATTAAGCCGCAAAGAATGAAATCTTGTCACTTGCAAGCAAAGTGGATGGGACCAGAGGATACTGTGGTGAGAAAAACTAGCTAGTTACAGAGAGACAAATACCATATGTTCTCTCTCATATTTGGAAGTTAAAAAGAAAAAAAACTCTACCTAAATGTAGAATAGTGAATAATAGAGGCTGGGGAAATAGGAAAATGGGCTAGATGTCTAAAGGAGGTTGGACCTGAATAGTGCGCACTGTGGACACACATGCTTGGGATGCCACACTGCATCACATCAATATAAACAGTGGCATGTTAGTTAAAATGTGAAGTATATTGCTGGGTGTGGTGGACACCTATACTCTTAGTACTTGGGAGACTGAAGAAGAAAGATGAAAAGGATGGGGAGCTCAAAGCCAGCCTGGGTTACATAATGAGACCCTGCACAAAGCAACAATAAAAACGAAACCTCCAGAAAACAAACTAAAAATAACTAAAAGTAAAATGCATTAAAATGTAAGTCCCATGAAAAAATGGCGACTGTTGGTTTTCTAGACAGTTACTATGGTATTCAGCAGTTCTTGAGCCTGCAGGGAAGTGGAGGTGCAGTGTCCACAGGCAACTCCCGACTCCGAGGGCCATGGCCTTATCTCAGGGTCACATAGCTCAGGAAATTGCCTCATCCACTACCTAGGTCTCTCAGTTTTGGATGCAGAGAGGGGACTGCTGAACTCTAAGACCATCCCCCATTCTTGTATGTGTGGCTGTGCTGTTTGTGTTCAGTTCAGACTTTCTTCAGCAATGACTCCCTGCCCCATCTCTCTGCAATCTCCATTCTGTATGCTAAGTGAAACCTAACTGTGCCTGGGTTACCCCACATCTTCTGCAGAATGAGGTGCAATCCAACTTGGCTGGCAAAACCTAAACTGTATCATTTAACAAGAGCCGGGCACCCTCAAGCCAGTATTGTTGCATAAATGGATAATGAAATGCCTTAGTCTCTGAGGAATGAAGCCAGCTGAGGGGGCACTGAACCACACAGAAAAGTCACCTTGCAAAGCAGAGACACTGGACCACTAAGTCACTCAGATTTTTACATCAGAAAAATATCAAAATCAACAGCCTTTATGTCCGCTGACCAGCACCATCAGAGAGCTGACAGGTCTGGCTGGTCTCTTGTGTCCATAGAGGCCTCCTGTGTATCTGGTGTGCATCTACCAAACGCTTGCATCTGGAAAGTGTTCATGAGTGACTCAGCCCCATAACTCTCCACCCTAGTGCACTTTTTGCTTCAGGAGAGGTGATTCCTGTGACATGATTTCTGAAGAGCCCTATAACCGTGGCTCCTGTGCACAAGCAGAGATGCACGAAGGAAGAGGCAATAAATGTCACGTATCTTCCTTAGTAGTTTAAGATGGACAAAGGTGGCTCTAGCAGGAGTCTAAAATGTGGAGCAATCCATCCAGGGGACAAGACTGCAGGCAGGAGATTTCCTAGGTATCATAGCTTCCGACACAGACCACGGCACAGAAGGGAATAGCAAAGGCTGCTTATCTTAATTAGGGTCTCGTATTGCTGCGGAGAAACAGGATGACAATGACAACTCTTATAAAGAAAAACATTTAATTAAGGGTAACTTACAGTTTCAGAGGTTTAATCCATCATCATCATGGTGGGACATGGCAGCATGCAGGCAGACATGGTACTGGAGAAGGAGCCAAGAGTTCTATATCTTGATCTACAGGCAACAGGAAGTGAACTGTGTCAGTGGGTGTAACTTGAGCATAGGAGACCTCAAAGCCCGACCCTACAGTGACATACTTCCTCCAACAAAGCCATACCCACTCCACACCTCCTCATAGTGCCACTCCCTACAGGGGTCATTTTCTTCCAAACCACACAGCACTCAATGACCCACCTCTCCCCAGCATGCCCAGACTCCTTTCTGCAGCAGGGTTGCAGGCCATATCATAGAGGGTTAAGCCTTCTTACATGCCCTTGGCATGTAGCATGGTGTGGGAATGTGGACTGCTCATCCATGATATAGAGACTAAAGAGTGTCAAGCATGGAGGCTCAGAATTATGTTTGGAGTTAGATTATTTTGCATTCAAATCCAGGTATATAATCCATATAATCTTTGGAGGGAGCTGCTGTGACTCTTCCACTTTTTTCTCAGACATGGACAGTTGAAATGAATGAATGAATTGCACACAAATTGCTTAACATTAAAAGTGTTTAATACATAAAATGCTATTATTACTGGAAGTAGGTTTAATGGCAAAAGCACAGCACAGAGAAAATTGTTGCCTGAAGAAACATTTCAGTGTTGCTGTCATTGAGGATCAGGCTGGCAGAGCCAAAAGTGACATGGGACATAGAGAATGCCTGCCAGTCTGCTAAAGAAGCCAGCTTGAAGGACAGCTCAGTGGCCAAAAGAACAACAATTTTAGCATTGAAATAATGGTGACAGAAACAAACGGCAAGCCACCTAGAATATGAATTCTCTGACATACATAAATGTCATAGTACATACAAATAAATAATAAATATATTCATGACTAATATATACCATCTGAAAAAGACACAAAGTTGTTACCTTAGGAGGTGTTTCAATGGCAATATGACTTACATAAACTTTCATGTGGGGAGGAGTTTGGGGGGGTTGAACACAGGGCCTTGCATATAAGCACTAGTCTAGGTTATGGTCTTAACCACTCTCTGTTTTATTCGACATACTGTAAATGCCTTCAAATTTAGTCCTTTTCACATATGCTTGGTCTTCTCCAATAAAGTGTCCATCCACAGGTAAGGGATAGCAAGTGCTGCTATGGATAGATGGATAGACAGACAGACAGACAGATGGATAGGTAAGTAGACAGGTGGATGGATGGATGGATGGATGGATGGATGGATGGATGGATGGACAAATGGGCAGATGAAGGGACAGACAGACAGGATAGCGAGTATACCCAGGTTAAAAGAAGGGTGAATAGCTGGGAAAGGGAAGCCTGTGAGCTGAAGGGAGTTTAGGGTAGAGAAGGAGGTAAGAAAGGCTAGGATGTTATCATGGACTTTGAAATATGTCACAGGTCCTTGTGATCCTGGAGGCCACATAGGCTTTGATGTGCTGATAGGTGTCACAGGCAACCAAATACCCCTTCTACTGTACATAAGGGAAATGACTCCTTTTGGCAGATGGGAACCAGTTTTACAGGTTCCTAAGGAATGCTGGCTTTTCCCTAACTGCCAGAAGCACTCCTAGATGATCCAGGGTTAGGTCTTTCTGGATATCTAAACAGCTTGAGACCCAGCACTATCCTTAACTCCAAGCTGTGTTCTTTGATGTTGAAAGGTGTCTTTGTAGGATCTGAAGAGAGGCTCCTTTTCTTCTTTACTTGTGAGTACATTGAGTCCTGAGATGTGGGAGTATTTCCCTGAGAACCAACCCAGTAGCAGATTCTAGCAGTGATGGAGGAAGGTCATTGGTTAAAAAATAAAGAAACTGCTTGGCCCTCATAGGTTAGAACATAGGTGGATGGAGTAAACAGAACAGAATGCTGGGAGGAAGAGGAAGTGAGGTAAGATGCCTCAGACAGAGGCCATGCTCCCCTCTCCCAGGCAGACGCGATCGATGAAGCTCCAACCAAGGATGGACGTAGGCTAGAATCTTCCCGGTAAGCGCACCTTGGGGTGTTACACACATTATTAGAAATGGGCTAGTCCAGGTGGAAGAGGCTAGATATAATGGGCCAAGCAGTGTTTAAAGGAATACAGTTTCTGTGTAATTATTCTGGGTATAAAGCTAGCTGTGCCGGCGGGTGGCCGGGTGCCAGGAA
>NC_022032.1:2345759-2357817 GCF_000317375.1 Microtus ochrogaster | reverse complement strand
CCTCTTCCTCCCAGCATTCTGTTCTGTTTACTCCACCCACCTATGTTCTAACCTATGAGGGCCAAGCAGTTTCTTTATTTTTTAACCAATGACCTTCCTCCATCACAGCAGTTACAACAGCGCTGTTTCTGGGCCAAGTATAGGATCCCAAGACACAGGCAGCCATTCCTATTGCTACATCCATGGTCCTTGCTGGACTTCTGTGTGTGTATGTATGTAGTAATTGATAATATTTTCAAAATCTTTATATGAATACTAATACATAAGTATATGTAATCTATGTTACATCTATAATAATATATAATCAATATACTATTGTCTCTATCAATATAAATTATTAATATGTATATAAATATAATAGAAGTATGTTAATAGGAAAATTATATATTTTCACCCTTTGATACATATTCTATAAAACACATAAAAGTGCGCTTATGCAGAATATCATTCTAGCACAATAATATCAGCAGGAAATTTGAAAAACACTCAAATGCAGATCAACACTGAAATGAGTCAGTGAGAACTGCAGCAAGAAATAGAATCAAATGGCTCCATCCATCTGGGTGACAGTCTCCCAAGAGCCAGCGAGCCATGGCCCCTTGAACCAAGCAAATTCACCATTACCTAGATTTGCATGACCAATGGTAAATTAATAAACTTGGCCTGAATATGTTTCATATTTGGGTGATAGAATTTGACCCAAATTGCCTCTACATGTAGCAAACTGCAACTTCGCTTGACACATCATAACTCAAGAGTGTTTCCTTGTAACCTGGCAACCTGGCCTCTGCCAACCATAAAGGCTGACTGCAGGCTGACAGCTGGTCCTTAAGCCCCAAAGAGAAAGTAAGCAATTGCTCCAACCGGTAATTATTTCAATCACTTATGGTTCAAAAAATCACAGAAAAATAAACCTTGTTTCATAATTAATATAAGCGGCATAAAACAGGAAAATGCAATTATGAAGTCAGATGGTAATTATGGCTCGGTCAGAGGTGAAGACTGGGACTTAGGGAGGCAGGCAGGACTGAAAAGTGACCTGTGTTTATTCATGACACAGACACACACAGAGAGATACAGACAGACACACTGTCACACACAGATAGAAACACACAGACACACAATACACACAGATAAACACATACAACCTACACACAGACACACATACATAGACACACAGGCATACACACAGACACACATCGACATACACACAACAGACACACAAACACACACAGACTACACACAGACACACATAGATAGACACACATACACAGATACACATAGACACACACAGACATATACACTTGCACAGACACACATACACATACAGACACACACACATAAGCACAGGCATATACACTCACACATACACAAAGACACACACAGATAGACTCTTACACACATGCATTTAATTTATAGGAACTGCTTTAAAACATCTCTGATTCCTACCAGGAAAACTGAGCTATGCTGCTACCTCTCTGCTATAAGTTCATAGAAATGTTTGCCATTATGGAAACAAAGGTATCTTAATACACTTTTAACCTAAAAAAGAGGGAGACAGGAGAGTTCCTACTGGCTAGAAGCACCTGGAGATCTTAACCCCAGAAGGACTGTGGTGACCCCATTGCCACAGCAGATACTGAATCCGACAAGGGTTTCCAGCTGTTGGGGAAGGCGAGCAGATGTCTGAGAAGGGTCAGGGTCGTTGCTCACTGTAGACATGAGCGAAGACAGTTAAAGGAAGGAGGCCAGGACTGAAACACCTCCACAGCACTAACTGCAAGACATAGCAACGCTGTTTCCCTGGCCTGTTCTCAGCTAAGACTTTTCATGCAGGTACGCTGAGTTCCAACAGTGCATTAACCAGAGCAAAACACTATCTGCAGGGAAGGAGTAGAGAGAAATCTAATCATACAACCAAGGGATGAAGACAAAGAGGAACAAAAAAATAAATAGAACAGGTAATAAAAACTGGTATCCAAGTAATTTCAAACGTGTTTAGCTAACTGATTATTCGTTAGCTAAAATGAAGCTCCTCTGAGGATAAACCAAACAGCGATGTTAGATGTCATTTACAGGCATAGGGACAGTAGTAATTTTATCTGTTTATTTTTATTGCTGTACATTCATTATATATAGCAGTACTGGGTTTCAAAAGGACATTTTCACAAATACGTAGTAAACTCTGACCAATTCCCCCACTTTCCCCTCCTTCCACCAGTCCCACCCCACGTCTCCTTTTAGGTCTTATGCACATACATGCTTTTATATGAAAATGAGACCCCACAAATAAGAGAAAACACACACTAGCCGACTTCCTGATTCTGACTCCATTCCCTTACTATGATAATCTCCAGTTTTTTTTTCTTTGTGGCTGAATACAATTCCATTTTGTATGTCTACCAGATTTCCCTTCTCAATTCCATGTATAGACAGTATCTGTCAGCTATCATTGCGAGCAATGCTACAATAATCGTCCATGTGCACATTCATCTCTGTGGCATGTCAACTTGTTCCAAGGGTGGTACGGCTGGGCCACCGTGAGGAATTGCCACACAGACGTCCATCGTGGGGGGGGGACCAGTCTCTAAATCCTCATAGCAGTGCTTAAGCCTCTTCCTTTCTCTTCTATCCTCCCTGGCTGCTATTTGTTTCTTGATGGCTGCTATTCTGAGCAGGGTGAGGTGGACTCTCTCTGTAGCTGAATTTGCATTCCCCTGATGGCAGAGATTGAACGCTCTCATTGCTCACTAGCTATTTCCACTTTACTTTTTGAGAATCACCTACTCATTTCATTAGCCCATTTATCAATTAGGTTGCTTGGTTTCCTTGTGTTTTAATTTTTTAGTTCTTTATACATTCTATATATGAGTCCTCTATCAGATTTGTAGTGAGCATAGATTTCTCTCTCATTGTGAGGCTGTTCTTTCTCTCTACTGATTGTTTCCTTTGCTATATAGAAGCTTTTTAACTTTATGCAATTCTGTTTTGTTGACAGAGATTTCTGTTCTGCCCGGACCTACAGCCATTTCATCCCAAAGAAACACACAGAGGTGTACATTAATCATAAACTGGTTGGCCTAGTAGCTCAGGCTTCTTATTAACTCTTATAACATACATTAGCCCACAATTCTTGTCTGTGTTAGCCGCATGGCTTGGTACCTTTCTCAGTGAGGCATTCTCGTCTTGCTTCCTCTCTGTCTGGGTGATGGCCATAGACTGACTTTTTCCTCTTCCCAGAATTCTCCTGTTCTGGTCATGTCTACTTCCTGCCTGGTTGGCCTGCCTATGCTTCCTGCCTGGCTACTGGCCAATCAGTGTTTTATTAAAATACAAGTGACAAATCTTTACAAAGTACAAGACCATTGTCCCACAGCACTGTTTAGCATTATTCCTGGGCCATTAGAAACAGTCTGGGGAAGTCCATGCCCTTGGCAATGTCTTTAAGCATTTTCCCTGGGATGATTTCAGAGATTCAGGTCTAATGTTAAAGATCTTTGATTCATTTGGCATTGGTTTTTGCACAAAGTGACAGAAAGGAATCTAGTTTCATTTATTTCCTGCATGTATTTATCAAATTTCCCCAGCCCCACCTGTCTTTCTCTAGTGTATGTTTGGGGCATCACTGTCAAAAATCAGGTGGTTGTAATTGCTAGAGGACCAGTTTCTAGATCCTCTAGTCTAGTTCATGGATGTAGGCAACCGGTTTTGTTGTTGTTGTTGTTTGTTTGTTAGTTTGTATGCCAGTTACTGTGACCCTGTAGGATAGGTTGAAATCTGTGAAAAAAATAAAACAAAACAAACAAGCAAACAAAAAAGGACAAGCATGTTTAGAGTAATTCTCCATTTATATGTCTGCCTTACACCATAATCATAAAAATGATTGCTAGCATTGATTGACTGCTCATCCTTATCCCACCACAGGCAGGGACTAGTCTAGAGATGGTTTCCAGGTCAGCTCACCTCTCCCATGATCCTCTCTCTAGGCTGAGTGTGCCCAGTCACACAGTAAAGGCATGGCATAGCTTGCTTGTTGCCAAGACAGCCGGTAAGCCCTTGCTCTTGGAAAGTGCTCAGTGCAGCACCCTAGCAAGGAGAATGAAATGCGAGGTTCCACTGTTAGACACAAACACAAGGCTCCAGAGGTTGTATGGAGGATAGAGCAGCCCCGGGTTTGATCCCTGGCTCTGCAAAACACAGGACAGAGGCGAAGAACTGCAACCAAACAACCCCAACAAGCCATCTCAGGACTTGTTGATTAGGAAGGGAAGTCTTCCCACATACCAATATGATGTGAATGCCACATTGCAACTAGGAAACCATGGTCACCTCTTAGGAGACAGGACCAGGTCTGGGAGGGGTTTTATGGTTTCCTGTGCTGTTTTGATGTGACAAATGTGGACAAATTGGCACCTGTTTCAGTCCGATTGACAAACACACGTGCGATTCTTTTTCCCATATCTTCAACGTTTCCTTAAGTGTCTGCATTTTCCCAAAATGAATGCAAAAGATGTCACACTGAAGAGTCAGATGGAGACAAAGGAGTGTGGCCCTCCCGTGGCTCCCTCAGGCCTGCCTTCATAGGGCAGCAGGTGCTTCAGAACCAGGCTCCCATTTTTCTCATTTTCCCTTTCCTGATAAACACTGAGGCTAACAAAAGCGCCACAATGGGCTAGTCTCAGACAGTGCCGTCAGACTCGGTTTATCTGTCATCTGAGCCTGCCATTGCCTGTGTCTGGGAAGTTACTGAGCCATCTATAAAGTGGCATTCAACCATTATAAACCAAATTTAGTCATGTTCATTTAGAATGCCTAACAGGTGATGGTTGAACACCAAATTGATTTCTTGGATGCGGCGTTTGAAGATGTCTGTCAGCCCTTCTCCCCTTCGGGTAGGCAGTAACATAAATGACAAAGCTTGTGCTGACTGAGCTTTAAAAGCTTCCCTGGGCTTTGCTTGCTCTGCGAGGCATCTGCTCTCGCCAGGCTAATGCCTCTCCTGGCTGCCTTTGGCTGACCTTGGGCTTCCTCTGTTTATCCCACAAGCCCTGCTCTCAAGCTCCTCGCCTTTTCCACCCTCACCCCACCCGGCTCCGGATGGTGTTTGCCTAGCCTGCATCCCGAAGTCCTTGGATGGGGTCGGACCTTGAGAAGCCCTGAGTGGTCTCCACAGGCTGCCCCGATCCTAGGCTTCTTTTGCTTCGAAGTTCACAGTTTGAACCCGAACTAAACGGAAACAGGCAGCTTCAGAACACCTCTTTTTCTTTAGAAGCCCCTTTCCCAGGCAGATCACGTGAGTCATCTTTGCTCGCCCATCTTTTCTCCCTCAGAAGACTGTCGGCGCCTTGGGATGCCTTTCACCTGGATCATTTCACTCAGGAAGCTGCCACCCTGGTGCTCCAGGTTGAAACCTTCCAGTCAATAATGATCAAAACGCCACATCCTTTCAGAACCAGAGTCCCTGCCTTTCCTCCCGCTGGAGATGGTAGCTAAGGCTGCTCGAGGTTAGAGTGTCCCCTTTACTCCGAAGGCAAAGGGGCCCTGGGTGTACAAGACAGGTCACAGCTGCTTCTGAGTTTGCTTTTGTGATTTCCCATTGAGTATGTGGCTTCGAGGACTTCTCAAATCCCAGAGAAGAGCCAGCAAGATACGTAAGGCGGGGACAACAGTTGTCCAGGGGATTGCTGAATTTATCCTCTGGCACCAAGAAGGAATTGAATGACCAGGAAAGACAAAAAAAAAGGGGGGGGTGAGGTGGGGTTATAGCTTTCCACACTTGGGACGGGCAAAGCCTAAGGCTGGTAGTTTATTGAACAGCTAGCTAGCTTGGAACATCCTCTTCCCCTATTGGCCCCTATGGCTTCCCAACAATTTTGCTTGTGGTTTTATGGGCCACAAGTAGTGGCCATCTCTCAGGGAGCCTACCTACATCTTTCCTGACTATGTACCTACATTCTTCTAACTCCAACTTCAGAGGTAGCTCACCCATGGTCTCAAGTTTGTCAGTGCACAGGTGAGAATAAAAATGTCTGTGTGTCCATCATAGAATGTATGGGTTGACTGGAGAAGCGCCTAATGAAGCAATGTGTAAACCTGTTTTAGGAGTTATTTAAAAAACATTCATTAGTATGTATAATGAACACATAAAAAAAACAAACAAACAAAGAGGTACCACAGCTCAAGGTCCTGACCTTAGAATGTGCTGACAGCAGAAGGGAACACCTGGGTATAAATGGCAAAGCTGGGAGCCCACAGCCTGCACCAATCAGGAGCATGGACCAAAAAGTCTGCAAGAACTAGACAAGCCTCTAGAGGACCACAGAATCTCAGCCTTTAGGCAGCTCAGCCGATGGCAGTGTCCAATTTACCTCAACACACACAAGCCATCAACAGTAGCAACAAGGGACCCTTTCAGTAACCGCATCTCCCGGGACCTCTGGCTTCTGGCCTGGCTCTGACACTGGTGACATTTGACTGTCCCCTACCTTGGTCAAACACAACTGAGGCTGTCACCAGCTAGCCCCCATTGCTCTCAAGGAGAATCTGATACAGAACCAGCACCCAATCACTGTCCCTCTGCCACCAGGGTGGCCTGCTGTGCCCTGAACAACTGAACTGTGACCTGCTTGTGCCTCCTCTGCCTGCTGCCTGGGAGTGAACTCTGCCTCTCGACATTGATGGCATCTCTTAGGGCTAGATCGTTAGGTTGTTAGATTGCTGTGTTAGTCCTTTCCCTGATGTGTGATTATTAAACCGTGCGTTATGAGAAAAAAAAGGCACCTGGTTGTCTGCCTCTGGGATGCAAAGCTTGTGTGTGAGGCAGTGTGCATGTGTGTGTGTTCTATGTGAGTGCAGGCACATACATGCATGGGGCACGTATGGAAGTCAGAGGACAACTGTTGAGAGCTGGTTCTCCTTCACTTTGGGTTCCAGGGGCGGAGCTCAGAGGCGTGGCTTATACAGTCCAGTGCTTTAATCTGCTGAGTGGTCTCACCGGCCCAAGCTGTTTCCTTTTCAACTGATTTATACTTTTTGAACGGGTCTCACTGTGTAGTGTTAGCTGGCCTGGAACTCACTGTGTTACCCAGGCTGGCTTCCAACCTGAAGCAACCCTCTTGCCAAGTGCTTGGATCACAGGTGCACGCCATTACATCCACTTTGGCTTTTTGTATTCTCTTGGACAATTGTATGAAATTCTAGAGCAATTCCTGGAGAGCAGGTGCTAATGGTGGAGAATCCGGGTTACATTCAGAAATGAAAGGACGTGGGCCAAGAAGGGCAGCAGTGTAGCGCAGAGCTGTGGCAGACGGACTTTTGCTTTCGAATGGCTTCGTTCCTCACTTTGCAGTGTGCAGATCTTTAATAAATGGCAGAGGAAATAGCCCAACAATTGTAATGTCTGCATTTTCTTTTTAAAGCAATGGCCGTAATAGCTAAGCCTTCCTTGATCGCTGGACATTACATGCCGCTCCCCCCTGTAATTTTAATGATTACTTATGTTCCCCTCCCTCATTTCATTCTTCATGTGCGCTGTCGGTTTGTCTGTGAGTTGTCTGAACACTCTTTACTGTTTGTATAGAGTTATAGGTGAAGAGTTTTTGTTAAGTTATTGCACCATTCTTTTATGAATTAAAGTTTTATTTTTATATCCTGTGTTTTGTCTTGCAAGCTTACCAGATGTGTAGGTGGCTTTCCCTGTGCCCTTTACTGTAACGTTCAAATCGGGTAGGAATCTCTCTTGTGCACGTGTTCTGCTTTGGAACACAATCTGTTCTGTGGCCCTGCTGCTATGCTTCTGCTTGTCTTCTCCTGCTTTGATTTTTTAAAGTTCAAAACATGCCTTGATATTTAATAGGATAAGCATTCTCTGGTTTTTCAAAGCATTGTCTTGGTTATTCTTAACATTTTCTTTTACTTGAAATTTTAAAATGATTCATCAAGTTCCATGAGACTATTTCCCCTTTTGCTTATGGTAAGTTCCTTTGCATGAGAGAGCCATCTTCACCAGGGCTGACAAAATATATTCAGATTACCAACCTCAAAAACTAAAGCTTTGTCTGGTTATAGATTATAAACCAATTAAATCTCTCAGTAGATAGATGTTTTCTCTAGCTAAATTTAACTGATTTTCTTTTTTTCTTGATATGTTAAAATGTTTCTAAATGTACATAGTATGGGATTTTATTGTTTATTTTTGATTATTTTCTAAACACGAGAAACAGTTTGATTTTGAGGGCTCAAGTCTTGGATTAGAAATGAAGGTATATGCACAAAACCAAATAAATACAAAATTCTTTGTGAGTATTTGTGTACATCGAGGTTTTTCTTGACTCTGCCCACTGACAATTTCTTGGGACACTGAAACCATCAATAGGAGCATATACACTGCATTCTTTTATCTCCAAGGTAAGGGAGCAAAGTTGTCCATCTCATGGTGGGGAGGGGGCAAGGGAGAGAGAATGCCTGTGTATGAGAGAGTGTGAGAGTGTGTGTGAAAAAGAAGGGAGAGTATGTACCTGTAAGTGAGAAGGGAGGAGAAGGAGGAAGGAGAAAGGGGGAGTGTGTGTGTATGCATGGGAGAGAGAGAGAGAGAGAGAGAGAGAGAGAGAGAGAGAGAGAGAGAGAGAGAGGACATTAAGGAAGAGTATCCTTCAAAGGTAAAGTCCTAGTGACCCATTTTCTTCATGCTATCCCCACCTAAGAGTTCATACGGCTATAAACTCATGAGTGGACTCACTGATAAAGTTGGGTGGCCTCTTAACCCTTTCACAGACTTTTCAATGGTACAGTGTAGTGAGCTGGACAGGATCGCCATTATAAGATGGCACCACATCCTGTCTTGTTGGTTATAAACAACTCCATATTTGGCTACGCCTTTGAGAGTGCCGCTTCCCGCATGCACAGTGGATGAGGGTCCTTTAGGCCTATCTCGATACAGTCTGGTGTCAGTCAGCTGATGGTGGCAGCCAATCACAGGGCGACCCATGTGCCAATTCCCTACATAGGCAGCCGCCATTGTGCCCCCGGGTCTCTCTCTCTAGCGTCTCTCTTTCGTGTCTCTCTCTAGCACCTCTCTCTCTCTCTCGTCCCTCTCGTCCCTCTCTCTCTTCTGCTCTCTCATTTCCTGCCCCCCTTTGCTTTATGCTCTCCCTCAACCAAATGCACTCCAGTAAAGCGTGATCTGAGAAGAATCCTCGTGTGTGGTGGTGTTTCTTCCTCGCCGGTCAAGAAGCCTGCCTCAAGTGGTGCCGGAAACCCGAGATCTTTGGTTGCCAGGCCAGAGGCCGAAAGGAGGATTCAGAACTCAACTAGCGGAGTGGTGACGTCGGTATGCTGATTGCAGTCAGCGGGTGCACCAAATAATCCTCAAGGTAAAAATTGGGGGTCCGCAACAAAAGCGGGTTTTCTGCTCTTGCCGGTAAATGGCAGAGTGGATGTAATAGAGCTGCGACCAAAGCAGAAACAAAAGCGGGTTTTCTGCTCTTGCCGGTAAATGGCAGAGTGGACGTAATAGAGCTGCGACCAAAGCGGACGGTTTAAAATAAGGGCCACGACCAAAGTGGACGGTTTAAGAATGGGATTTTAAAATGGGCGCTTCAACATCACACCTGATTTTTCTGGCTCTTAACGAGCTGTTACGGAGCGCTTTGGAGAGGTTTTTGGCTGAAGGTGACACAATTGCACCTTGGTTTGCTGTCTCTAGCAATCTTATTGTGTCATCCTGTGATAGGCTTGGTAGAAATCTGGATTTTGCCACTGAACAAAGTATGCTAGGAAAGGGAGTTATACTCTTTTGGTTTGAGTTACCCGAGGCCTCCGGACTCTATAAGGCTCCAAGGCCTAGCAGCACTGAGGGTCTGCGAAGCTGCAAACAAAACCCGCCTTGAGGACCTACAAGTCTAGAACACTCCCAGCATGGGCCTCAGGGCATAGAAGCACAGCAGGACCGTGGTAAGGCTCACCAGCCTAAATGGTCGGCCCAGCCACTCTGCTCAGCCACGCCTCCAAGCAAGGCTGAACACAGGTTCTTATGGTTAAACTTTGTATTTAGGCCCAGGAGGGGTATTGCTAAGTTTTGAGGTAAATATTTGCCTAATTTTAAAAATATAGACATAATGGGGGTCCCTCAATGCTGGGGAGACTCTCACTCAGGTCTCAGGTTGGCGCGAGCCCCCCACCCCCCCCCCTACCCCTGCCCAGGGCTCGCGGGAGACCGTCCTTTTTTGCTGAGGTCACGTGCACGCGGTTTTGGTTGCCAGGGGAGGAGTTCACCCGCTAATGACCTGGGGAGAAAGAATTTTTAAGAGGCCACAGCCCAATCGTAAATTCCAAAAATCCAATGGTGGTTGCAGGGGGACTCCCTGCCTCGGGACCACTCCCAAAGTCATTATCAGGTAGTTCCTAAAAGTACCTACAGGGGGAAACTCCCTGTTTCTCAAGATTATTCTCAAGATGTGGTCTGGCTTTCTCTTGGGATAGTTCCTAAAACAGTACAATGATAATCTCAATGGGGAGACTCACTGTTTCTCGGGATCGTTATCAGGATTGCAGTCTGGTTTTGTCTTCAGCTAGTTCCTGATGCAGGGTCGCTAAACAGACTGGCCCTGGATTTTTGATTTTTCTCTTCCTGCTGGAGGAGTCTGGGTTTGTTTAGGTTTTTCAATACGATATGTGATCCTAAGATGACTGTCAGTTTACACTTCCAGCAATGGAGTTTTTTCTTTATAAGGTAAAATCTCAAGAGTTTTGGTTTGCATTTTTCTGATGGCTAAAGGATGTTATGTTCAAACATTTTTTAAATGTCTCAGTCATTTTTAAGTTCGTCTATTGAGAGTTTTCAGTTTAGGTCTGTAACAAATATTTTTATTGGATTAATTTTTAATAACTAATTTCCTGAGAGTTCTTCATATATTTTTAAAATGGGTAAAAAATAGTTTGACAAAATATTGACTATGATCAATGTTTCTTATACTAAATAATAGATTCATTGATTATTTTAAGATTGATTCCTGGACAATTGTGTTTGCTCAATTCAAAGGCAAAAACAATAATCTTTCCCCAAAAGATCATTGCTACAATTCACACAACTGTATTTTGCTAATGTTATAGCAAAAGATCCCTTAAAGGATTTTATGCTAAATTTTACAAATGCTCTTCCAATTGGAAGAACTACATATATGGCTAATAATAATAAAAAAATGTGGAGCATAACAAGGCTCCATAAAAGCAACTCATAAAAGTTACAAGCAGATCCTAATACAGATGGATCTGACATGATAACACCAAGCTGACCTTTGCTAAGGCAAGGTGAAAAAGCCCTTGCAATGCATTATAAAAAAAAAAAAACCCGACCTATATATATCTGGGGTCAATGATATATTTATGCTTTTTTCACAGAAAGAAAATAAAAGCTGGATCTGAAGTCGAGACTACAGATGCCCACAGAGGAGTTCCAGAGGCCTCTGGAGAGAGGTTCTTGGTCTGGTCTTCCCTCCCCCCAAGGAGCTGCTCCACTCTGCAAGGTGTGGTCCTGCCTCCAGAGTCCAGGGAGACCCGGCTAGATAAATGCCAGGATGTGCTTCAAGTTGCTAAATCCAGCTCACCTCACCCAGGAATCCCACCTACCCTGAAGCACTAATGCTGAGCTCCTTCTGCAGTTTGAATTCTGGTTTGCTTTAAAAACTAAGGCACAGACTAAATATCTGACAGTTTTAATCTTTGGGACACAAAACTCATTTTAATTAAAATATTAACCCCTCTTCACTTAAAAGGGGGAAGATTGGGGTTCGGGTCACTGTTGCTCAGAGACTGGAATTGATGGTATTTAATACCAACAATGTATGTCATTTTGCTCTTACTGCAATTGATCTAATGATATTTGTAACTGCTTATAGATATTGAAAAAGGTTTGACACACGATGTAAAATGTTTGGGTTTAATGCATATGCTAAAAATTTTAGATTTTGATCCCTTTTACACTGCCTTAATTGTTGGCAGGCAGCACACGTAATTCTATGTGAAGTAGGCATTTAGGAAGGAGAATAGCTAAGGCCAGACT
>NC_022032.1:2333292-2344744 GCF_000317375.1 Microtus ochrogaster | reverse complement strand
TAAAGCGTGATCTGAGAAGAATCCTCATGTGTGGTGGGTGTTTCTTCCTCACCGGTCAAGAAGCCCGCCTCAGTACAGTGAGCTGGGAAGCAAAGCTTTAACACACAAGCCTTTTGGGGATACACTTCATATCTAAATCATAACATTTCCCAAAGAAAAGAAATGCTCAAAGAATAATGAGATATGTCAAAATGTCATTTAAAAAAACTTGAAAAGGTCCCTTTCTCTAGTCAAATCAAAATTTGAGTATCTAAATAAATGATTATTATTTTTAACCCACAAATAAGGGTCATAAGAACTGATAAAGACTACATATTTATGTTGAAAAGGAAGATAAAAAATGAATGAGTTAGGAAAGTTCTTGGCAGAAGAATAGCAATATTATACATACAAATATCATGATGTACCTTTAAAAAGGTGTGCAAGGTCACATGACCACTCAGGAAACAGACATCATGTGACTATTGGCGTGACGTGGAGAGAAAGACAGCATTGTGTCTTTGATGTACAGCCCAATACCCTTTGTGAATCGCTGTAGGATGGCCCAGGCTGAGCACAACACTCCACTGCTCTTCAAAAGCACAAGGGTCAAAATGAAAAGAGACTCGGGAGTCCTTTTTATGAATGGAGCATGAGAACCAAGGGCAGAATGCGGTCCATATTGGATCCCAGAGGGGGGAAGATGGGAAAGCTTGACTTAAATAAGAAAGTAAACAGGGTAGAACTCTTACTTAGCATGTGTGAGGCCCTCTGCCCAATCCTCAGAATTGTCAGACTAAATAACCAGAGCCATCAGAGTTTCCTTGTATTAGACATTGTATTTATATTTTATAAGGAAACTTGTTGCTGTTGTTGTTTTGTTTTTCGAGACAGGATTTCACTGTGTAGACTTGGTTGTCCTGGAACTCACTCTGTAGACCAAGCTGACCTTGAACTCATAGAGATCCGCCTGCCTCTGCCTCCTTAAAGGCCTGCGCCACCATCACCTGGCTAAGAAACATTCTTAATTTGAGGAAATGTACAATAACTAAAAGGAGCGTCATCTCGGCAGCTTTCTCTCCAAGTTCAGAAATCCATGTGTGGCGGCATACCCCTATGATTCTGGCATCCCGGAGGCTGAGTTCAAGGACAGCCTGGGTCACCTTTGAGATGCTGTCTCAAAATGGATGTGATGTGGCTAAGTGTTAGTGCCCCTGGCTTGTATGTTCAAGGCCCTGAATTTGATACAGGGGAAAAAAATGTCCACATTCCTTAATATATGGATGAGGGGAGGAGTCTGTGACGAACATGGCGTAAGCAGAAGATAATTTCAGAACAATCAGTGAAGACAGACTCTTCAGATGTGCATCCTTGGCAAGCGTCCTCAGTCTAGGCACAGTGAGCCAAAGTATGCAGATGATAAAATTCCCGTCACAAACTGATGACCAGAGGCGGAATTACATGCTGTCCCCCACCACTGAAGGACAGAGCCAGCTTAACAAAGGCCAGCTTTCAGTGATAAGATCACCATGAAGTGTTGGCAGAACAAGGACTCGGTCTGAACAAAGGCGGAGTTCTGGCATTTGCCCCCAGAAGACAGGCAAACAAATGCCTTGTAATCCTGTCTTGGGTCATTACAAAAGAGATCTTGAAAAAGGTCTCGGGTCAGGCAAGCCAGCTTCAGAAGGCTGAACCACCAAGGTCACATGTCAGCGACTCAAGCCAGATGTCCAAATTTAACCAAGGCTTTTCCAGACCCCTGGCCATGCAGCAGAGTGAATCTAATGAAACCCCTCCCTTGCTAGGTTGCAGGGCACCAAGGAAGCGAGGCTTCCAGAAACTAGACCTTGGAGACAAGTCATACCAGTGGATCCTGCTTGAAGCAAACACTGATGTTCACTGGCTACCCTTAGGGAAAGCCAGCAAGATAGGTAATTTTTTTTTTTTTTTTGTCTTTTGCATCCAGTGGCAGAGTTTGACATAAACAGGAAATAGAGTCGTTGAAGTTTTCTCATTACTGGAAATGTGGACATGATTGAAGAAAGATGTTCACGGCTTGTTTTTCCCTTGGGCTCTAAGAACGGAGAATTATTTTCAGCTGTGTCCTGTGACTTTTCACTGGCCATTAAGAGCTGCTAACGTGGGGTCCATGTTTATGAACGGCTGTCGATTTTACAAAGTCTTCCTCCACTTTCTTTGCCTTGATTCTGTCAAAACAACTGAGTCCAGCCTCCAAAGGAGCCACAGGCTCTGTGGGCACCAGTGACAGCTGTCCCCCTTGTCCTGACCTCATACTTGGCTCTGTCGCTCCTGTCTTTCTACCTCATTGGCCCTCTCCTCACGTTGGCGTCATTCATGTTCAGTAAGAAAGCATTTACAGAGCACCTGGTCACTGCTGCTGGGGAGCCATTGCAGAGAAGAGGGGGCACGTGGATTCTGGCCTGGGGTTCCTCCTACTCTTAGACAACAGAAGAGAAAGGACAAGTCCCTGTTCGTTCATTGCTTACTCATCAGATCTCCAAGTTCTATAATGCCAAACAGGTGGCAGCATTCAGGCTGGTTTCCTTCCCGCACAGGCTATTTAAATGAAAGGAAGGAAGAGATGGAGAGAGAGGTGGCTGGGACTAGCAGAGAGGAGGGCCATTCACCTAGACCTGATCACTGAGTGAGGTTTGGAAAATCAGACAAGAAAGGCGTGGTCCAGGTGAGGGGGCGGGACAAAGACAGTGACCCAGGGAAGTGTCAATTAGACTTCTCCAGGAGAGGGCAGTTGACAATGAATTCAAAAGTTTGTTTTGCAATCTCCACACCGGGCTCCATGTTGGCATTATCGAAAGACTGCCTCAAAGAACTGGTTTCTCATTTTCTCCCCTCTATTCCCCGCTCCCATGCCCGTTTTTCCTCATAACAGACTGTAGAAATGACAGTGTGTTATTATTCAAGGTTTTATATCATTATTCTGCAATCTGGGAATTTAGCTTATACAAATGAGGTGCGGTGTTACCCTGATCACTAGTGTTCCCTCTTTGTTGTTGTCACCAATTCCTCTACGATTTGACAACTGGGTGATCCCAGTATGCTCCTGAAGTGTTTCAAGCAAGATAACTCTTAGAAGTTGTACAGAAGTTGATTGTTTTTTTTGGAAGTAAAAACAACTCCCATCCCAACCCCATTTTTCTTTAGATAGACAGAACTGCTGAAGGCCAACCTGGGAGCTCCATCAGCACACACAAGTAAATGGACAAGGAAAAACCGGAACTCGGATCCTGTATGAGACCACTTAAAAGTCATATATCTTGGGTAATTTCTTAGGTATTTCGCAAAGCCCAGAACAATTAGGGTTGGCTTCATAAGAGACAGAGTATGATATAATCAAAACAGAGGCAGATTAGTTCCCGAGGTTACTTTTCCAATATTGGAAATATTAAATCATTTAAAAAATATCTCTCTAATGTTCATGGTTGAGGCCTTGGGTTCAATCCCCACGATTAAATAAAAAGGTGGGGGGGAGAGTGGAGAGATGGCTTAGCAGTTAAGAGCACTGGCTGCTCTTCTAGAGGACCCAGGTTCAATTCCCAGTACCCAGATGGCTGCTCACAACTATGCACTTCCAGGAGATCGGACACCTTCACACCAATACACACATAATGAATTTAAATAAATTATGAAAAATATTTATGTCAAATGATTGAGTTGTTGTAAGATTTAGTTTCTCTGTAATAATTTCTGTTAATATCTTCTTTTTTTTAATCCTATTTTCCCAGTGTGTGCGTGTGCATGTGTGTATTTGTGTGTATGTGTGGTGGGGGGAGTAATGCATCTGTGTATACATGTGGATGCCCATGTGTGTGCATGTGGCTCTTCCTCCTTATTCATTGAAGCAGGGTCTCTCAATCAAACCCAAGGCTTGCCAATGCGGTTAGCTTTACAAACCAGCTTGCTCTGGGAATCCTGTCTACAACTCCAAGGCTGGACTTGCAGATGAGCCCTCCTGGCATCTACATGGGTTTGTGGGGATCTATCTGAATTCTGGCCCCCATACTTGTGCAGCGAATGCACTAACCACTGGCCCACACCCTCTAGCTACACACACACACACACACAAACACACACACACACTGTGTCTCTGTCTTCACACCTCCACCCTTGCCATTTTCTGTGTATGTGGACAGCCTGTCCTTTCGTGCTTTTTTGTGTCTATTTTTGTGGATTTGAATGAATCCTGCCACTGCTTTAGACTGTGTGCCTTCTGTACTTCCAACTCATCAGAACTTAAATGATACAGGAGCTGACACCATCCATCGGCCACAGCTCGTTCCGTGCTAGTGCTTACAATTGTATTTTCATTAAACAAAATAGTCTGGAGTATAGGGCCCAAGGCTGCTAACTGAACATCCCTTCCATGTTAGGAAACAGTCCTCCACTTCCTGTGGTCAGCCACTAAGTCCTCATTTGTCATGTTCAGTCCTCCGGGAGAGACATGTACCTCGGTGCTCCAGAAGTCATTGCCAGTCCCCTCGGGAAGGCTTGCAGGGATGCTTCTTTTAGCTCCATCCATTCCAAACTTTTTAGGAGTTTGTTTGAAAGATTTCAAGTGTTAGCTACATTCTTGCAGGTGCATTCGCAAGGCTTGGGGCGTGTTCTCCATTTATCTTGTTTTGAAATTATGTTTTCCATAGTTTCACAAAGTTTAAGGCAATATTAACTGCCGGTGCTCACAGAATATTTCATATTATATTAAAAGCAACTCTTTGACGCTGGCTAAGTGGGAAGAGGTGGGGGTGGGGCCACCACATATACCATCTGATCTGAGACCATCCCAACCATGGAAAGCCTGCGTTTCCTCCCATGCTTACATCTTTCCTTTGTTTCTGAGAAGCGTGGGGCCCAGTGCTCTTGGCATCCTGCTTCCTTGGAACAAACCACTATTGTTTGTGAGCTTTGGCTACACTGGAATCCATAGTCCATAAATTAAACATAACAGAGAGGAGAGAGAAAAGGCAGATGACTGGAGCCATTTTCTGAATCCTTGGAATAGCCTTACTGTGGCAACATCCTGATCCTGACTATTAATCATCAAAGCTGGCAAGAAGTTCCTAGCTCCCTGTATAAATACCCTGTGCATAGGTAAAATGCCTTCGTCTAGCTGTCCCTTGGATTAGATGCATCCACACAGCAGCTGGGAACATAGTGAACTCCCTTTCCCTCCAGAGGCACACAAGGTCATGTTTTGTTGCTGACGTTTTGTTTTAAGCAGGCTATTTCAGAACAATGACAAACTTACAGACTACTTCAAGGTAATCCAGACACTCATATTTGGCCTAGCTCCCCTCATTATAGAGGTTTTTGTATTAGTGTGGTGTGTTTATCACAGTTCTTGAGTGGCATGCGTATTTGGATTGTCTGGCTTTATATACATTGGACGAATTAAAGGGCCCACTGAGTAGCTTTTCTAAATGTGCAGGCATTGTGTTTTAATCATGTCCACCCACCGATCCTGCACCTGTCCACCCTCCTACAGAACCTTTCCCCATCCCTAACTGACCCCTTTCGTTTCTTTTGGGTTCCTTCCCTTCCCATCACAACTGAATGCTATTCAACTCTGCTCTGCAGGTTGACTTGTGCTTTGCCTGCACAAGTGAGAACACGAGCTGTCTGTCTTTCTGCCTCTCACTAATTTCGCTCAGCATCCCGTGCTCTAGATTGACTCACGTTGCTGCCTATGGCGGGATTTCGTCATTCTGTTGGCTGAGGCGTTTTTCACAGTGAAATGACCCATTTTCTTTATCCATTCAGTCTCAAAAGGTATCTGGACCAGTTCCGTATTTGGGCTACAGCACAGAGTGATCACAGGGTATGAACGGCAGGCACTCTGCTGTAAAAATCTCTGGTTTGAATGGACACCCAGGAGAAGTTGGCATATCATGTGGTACTCTACTTTTGGAGGATTGAGAAATCCTCATACTGCTTGCAATATTTATACACCATCATTAACAAAAGTCAACACTTTATTGAGATTCCTTCAATTTCCACTGAAGCTCTTTCATTCTTTAGACTCCCAGATATATGGAACACTTGGTAGTTGTGTCTCTTTTTTTTTTTTTTGTTTTTTCGAGACAGGGTTTCTCTGCGGCTTTGGAGCCTGTCCTGGAACTAGCTCTGTAGACCAGGCTGGTCTCGAACTCACAGAGATCTGCCTGCCTCTGCCTCCGGAGTGCTGGGATTAAAGGCGTGTGCCACCAACGCCCGGCTTAGTTGTGTCTCTTTAGGCTTGTTTTGGTTGTGGCCATTTCTAGACTTTTCTTTGACTTTTTCCTTTCTTTTTTTCAGTTACCTCATTGGTATTATGTTATGTATTTCAGGACAAAAGACCAAAGAGCTAAGAGAGTCCACAGTGTACCTTCCTTATCAAACCCCATGAAGACAGAATACTGCCACATTACTGTGGCCTGTAACTTAACCTTGGCCACATAGACTATTTGTATCACCAACATGGGCCTTTTTGTTCATTTGATACAGTTTCCATTTTATAGAACTACAAAGTGATCCAGGTTCATCTTGCATATTTCCTACCTCAGTCCCAAATCTGCCATTTCTTTGAGGACTGCTACTTCCTTTCAAGAAATGCTATTAAAGACTGAGATTTGGGTGGTCGGTGTGTCCACCCTGTCACTGGTTTGATGGCATTTGTGTGTCATCTGGAATTTCTGAGTCACTTTATGAAAATGGAAATTGGTTCATTCGTCGCTCTCCAGAACTCTGCCAGCTCTGGGGTCTCATACAATACAAGCATTGTATTATTATCTGCTCTGGGGTTCTTGGAATAGCTGGGGAAATCCAGCCCAGGCTCTGGCAGTGGGCTGTGAATAAGGGCTTCACATGGGTAGTATAAGAAACAGAAACTCATCCAGATTTGCTTGCTGGGTGGATCTGTCTGTCTGTCTGTCTGTCTACCTTCCATCCATCTATCCATCTATTTATCTATCTAGTCTCAACTGGTACCAGGCTAACTTCAGATTTCTTTGTAGCTGAGACCAGCTTTGAACACCAGATTCTCCTGACACCAGCTCTCAAATGCAGGGATTATGGTCATGTGCCACTCTGCTAGGTCTTATTTAGTTGTTATTGGCAGTGTTTTATAAATCTTTCTCTTTCTCTCTCTCTCTCTCTCTCTCTCTCTCTCTCTCTCTCTCTCTCTCTCTCTCTCTCTCTCTCTCTCCCTCTCTCTCTCTCGTTCTCTTTTACTCTCTTTCTCTTCCCCTTCCTCCCTCTCTCTCTCCCTCTCTCTGTATGTATTTGCTTGTTTAAGGCAGAGTATAGCTACATACCTCCTGGCCCCATCTCCTACTTGCTGGGACAATAGGACTTGCTACTTGGGTGAAATCACTGTCTTGTCAACATCGGCAGGCATATTTCCTCAACTGTAACGTATGTTAAAAATATCCTTTTCCCTAAAGATGGGGCAAAGTGAAATTGCTTTGTGTAATGAATGCTTTCTTTACCTTCATTTTGGGGTGAGTCTGGGAGTAAATAGAATATGTTTTGGTATCTGATCAACTCCTTTCTCCTATCCAGACTCTCTGATATTTATTCATTTACCTCATAAGTAATATTTAAGCACTGATTATTTTGGTGAAAAAAAAATCAAAATGTTCAGAGTTCTAGTGAAGGTTTCTGTATATATAAAGCTTACTATACAAATAGCAGGCATGAATTCCTCTCACTATATTGGGAATCAGGAATCTAGACAGGATCATGGTGTGCCTGGCCTGGGAATGCTGCATGCTGCATGAATTCATAGGCTGGAAACAACAGCCCATTGCTACTTGAGAAATGGAGGGGCTGGAAAATGCTACGGGCCATCTCCTTCCTCCTCCATCCCTTGTTCTGTCACCCTCAGAAGAGCTCCTGGTGTAGGTGACATCAGCAGCGAGCCAGTCAGGAAGACCTCTGTCCTCACATTGCCACACACCAGACCACAGAGGAGGAGCTTGTAGGTGAGCGAAGGCAGCCAGAGCTGGCACAGTAAAGTTCCCAGGCAAAGGCTTCTTGAAGCACCCAAGCTCATATCATGTCCGTTTTCAGTAGATGTAAAAGTCTGGACTCTCCTTCACAGAAGATTTCTCTAGATGCCCGGGGCTCCTCTGTGCCTTTTGTTTACTTTTCTGTTTATAATATGAAATTCCCTAAGGCTAGCTGTATCATATGAAAGTCCTTGCTCTTCCTTAACATCCAAGATTGATTTTGAGATCTAACTGATTGAATTCCTTTTCTTTCCTCTGTCCCATTAGTTCAAACACTTTCTATCATTGCCAAAAGCAAGGCCTGACTATTTCTGTATTCCTCTTTCTATATTTTAAGGTTCAGTAAATACATTTGGAAACTAATTTAAAATAGCATGAAACAGCTGTGAAACATTCTTGAATAGATTCCCAAAGGGCTGGTCTGCAAGTCTTGAGATTTAATCCCATTTGGGCCAATCCTTTGCAGTCCTTAGATTTGTTTTTAAGTCTGGTACTTAAGCCATGGGATTTTCATTTGAAGTAGTGTTCATGTCTAAAAGGTTTTCCATTATATATCATTAAAATGTATTTTATTTGTGTGTGGGTGGAGGGGTACAGGTGTTCATGTGCCCTCCCATGTCTATGTAGGTGGAGGGGGGGACTCTCAAGTCCTTTTATCCTGTCAGAACTTGGGATCAAACCCAGGTCCTTGGGCCAGCATGAAAGCACATGTAGTTGCTGCCATATCACCCTGCCAGCCCCTCTCCTTCTGCTTCAATTCAGAAACAAGTCAGAGCTTCCATTTTTACGCCAGTGTGATCGCCCACGGTTGCACTGAGACCGTTGGACCTGGGTGTTTAGAGCAGCCATGCTGGAGACAAAGGGAACTGGTATGACCAGGAAAGCGGCGGGAGAGGGACAGTGGCAAGCAATGCCTGGCTGTGAAGCTGTACCTTCTGTAACCCCTGCCTGGTGGCTTGGCCTTTCTTATTTTCCTGGGCTGTAGAGTGATGTAAGAACATTGCTTTACCGGTGGAACACTCATAGCTCATGACATAAAGTAAGTCAAATGTTTCTATTTTCTATCTAAGAAATGTCTTGATTTAGTAAAGCCTACCCAAGCATAAAGGAAACTCGTTTCTCTTAGAGGAGAAACAGGTTAAAGTTTACCAGTCGATGCTTGTCCCCACCCTAAGGAAGGTCACCTACTTCACAGTGAGTGTCTTAGTCATCTGGTTGTGCCTTTCTTGGCACTAAACTGTGCCCGGATGATGTGTCTTCTTACTCCAGTCTCAGAACCCTGTTGGGTGCTTGTGTTAGGATAAAGATCTCCCTCTCCATCGTTTCACTGTACCAGGAAGTTGTTCAAACAGCTGATTATAGAATACTATATTTAAACACAACCCTCTATTCAAGGAGTTGAAGAGACCTCTGATCTCTGGGATCATTCAACAGCTAGTAAGATGACCCTGCAAGTGTGCAAGCTACGCCCTAAAGATTTAAGTTACAACACTGTATCCGCCCTGGCACAGTGACACGCACACTTCCCACAGCAATTAGGAGCAAACTGGAAATGATTCCCTGGCACGCATCCCTGAGCATGAGAATGCACGTACACTCTGAGCAGCAGGTCACATTCGCTGCGTGGTGGAGATAACTACAGCACCTGCCCATCTGGTTCTTGCAGAGATGCAAATGAGGCAGAGGGAGGACTTGAGCTGTCGCAATTATCAGAGGCAGCAAGAGTCCTATTAAAAGTTAAGTAATGAAGGACTGGTATAGAACTGGTCCCCCGGAGTGAGGCTAAAGGAAAGAAATCCTGGGGGACCCTCAGAGAGGTAGAACGGGATGGCGAGAAAGCCGCGTCACTGGCAGGAAGCGCTTGCAAAGCTGCGTACTGAATATTAGCAACTGGAAACTCCAGCCAGCATTTTGTGCTCAGCTTTGTCCCATTCCCCAGCCTGTCTCATACGACCTGCTGTTAAGACGGCACGCGAGACACCGCTGTGGAAATGACTAAGTAAATGCTGTGTGTTCGCAGTTGTTCGCACCAACCTTCTAGGCATTAAATGTAGAGTGACCAAGAAAGGGGCCCTGCCCTAATAGAGTTCTCAGTCTGAGCATGTTAATCACAAGGTAGTAAAGTATGTAAATCAAAAATAACACCGAAGAGATGACGAAAGACAACAACCACAGAGTGTACTCAGCAGGCGCCAACCTGGTTTCGACTGTGCTCTGAGACGCAGACTCTGGACCGGCTGTGTTGGAGAGCTGGAGCACTGTGGAGATACTCAGCCAGGGCTTGACATGTTTTCCTCCCTGACAGTCTTCGTGAAGGTGGAAATTACGGGCTTATTCATGCCTGGAACAGTTTCCCACATCTTCTGACTCCCATCTTCGGAGGCCTATGCCAGCTCGCCGCACTGTGGAGCGCTATGATGTTTCCTGCGGCAGAGCGCCACGGCAGACTATTTTCCTCCTCCTCTACAATAGACTAATATAGCTCTCACTTTACTTACACAGCGTCAATACCGTGAGTGCCGTGACTGAGCACGGACTCTAGGGTGAATGTCTCCGAGAATATTACTAGCATAATTCTGCGTGGAAAGAAGGTGCGACAGAGAACCTTAGAGACAGCAACTCCCCTTGGCTTTATAATGCGTTGAATCCAGACGTGAACAGACATCTTTGCCCCACTGGAGTAAGCAGTGTTCAACTTGTTCCAGAAAACTGAGGATAAGAGTCACCAACAGACATCTCCCTGTAGGCAGGAGTGTCACCAACTGCGATGGCACCCGAGTCTGCCTGGGATTCAAAGAGGCACTGCCAGTCAGTCACTCACCACATTTAGCGGGGGAGGGGGTGGGGAACACAGTTGGTAGCGCCTCCAGAGCAGCAGTGAACACTTAGAATGCAAAATAAAGTAAGAATGTGTTAAGAGCAAGCACCTGGGTGTAACCGGTAAAGCCCTGGGAGCACTAGGCCCCCGCCAATCAGAAACAGGGGCGAAATGTCTTTGAGAACTAGACAAGCCTCTGGAGGGCCAGAAAATCCCAGCCTCCAGGTAGCTCAGCAGACAGACTCTGGTCCCCATTGTACCTCAACACACACAAGCCACCAACACTAGCAACAAGGGACACTTCTAGTGAGCACATCTCCCACCAGGACCTCCTGTCTCTGGCCTGGCTCTGACCTTGGTGACCTTTGACAGTCCCAAATCCTAACCACGGACAAGAGGCTGTGACCAGCTAGCCCCTATGCTCTTAAGGGACATCTGCTACAGAAGCAGCACCTGATCACTCCTCTTCCCCCACCAGGGCATGTGAACTTGGTGGCCTGCTGGGCCCTGGGCAGTTGGACTGTGACCTGCTTGTACCAGCTCTTCCTGCTGCCTGGGAGTGAACGCTGCCTCTGGATATCGATGGTATCTCCTGGAGCTAGACTGTTAGGTTGTTAGATTCAGGAGCTAG
>NC_022032.1:2314656-2333032 GCF_000317375.1 Microtus ochrogaster | reverse complement strand
AGCTAGATTGTTAGGTTGTTAGATTCAGGAGCTAGATTGTTAGGTTGTTATTGCGAGTCACTTCTCTTCCCCTGGTGTGTGAACTGTGCATTAGAAAAAGACACCTGACTGTCTGCCTCTCTGGGACGGGTTAAGTCATGTTTGAGGCAATAGCTGTGTTTGGAATTCTAGCAATAACTTAGCTATAATCTGTTACTTTAGGGAAGTGCACAGTTATTCAAAATATTATCGGATACCATTCATGTTTCTTTATTTATTATTCCCTCAGAGCAAGTTGTTATGTCTGATACTGCACTCCTCATGGCGCACCATTTGTCAAGTCACTCCCTTGGCTTGCTGGGTCTCGCATTCCCGGTTGTTTTCAGGATATACACTGGGATGCCATTTGTTAGAGATTGAATTGCGTTACATCACCTCCTTCAGCTCATCCCGGCATCTAACCTTTAGTACCTTAGAATACGTCTGTTTGGGAGAAAGGGCTTTCTGAGTGGACATTAGGGTAAAAGGAGTAGATTTGAGTAGGCTCCCATCCAGTGTGCCTGATGTCTGGGTTTTGCATTTTCTGTTTGGACACCGATGGCCTCACTGGTGAATGACCCCATCAGAGGTCGCCGGTTTTGTCTTCAGTTTTCATCCTACTGGCCTAGACAACCACGAAGTATTCCAATAGTGATTTAAGCAAATACTTCAGCTGCACGTGACTTCTCCAAATGCACCTCTTCTAAACAAATTAGCCCGAACTGGACCTGGGTCCCAGAAGTCATTTAGACTGTTAGCCAGTTTTGGTGTCTCACGCCAGGAGTCCAGCAGTTGGGAGGTGAGAGCAGGAAGTCAGAATTGTCAAAGGAGCCTGGGCTACAGAGCAAAAGCCCATCTCAGAGAAAAAACCAAATCAAAACAAAACACGCATACACCAGTAATGGTATGGGATGAGGGTGATAAATTTTCTCTCTTTTTTCCTTCAGACAGGGTCTCGTTATGTAAACCCAGGTATCCAGGTTGGCTTTAAGCTTGCTATCCTCCTCCCTCAACTCCCCAAGTGCTGAGAGCACAGATATGTACCACCACCCACAGTTTACTGCATTTTTTAATAACTGCATCTAAATTCATGTTAATTCCAAGTGAACATCTCCTCTGAGAGACACAATGGGCTATCAGTCTGGGGCACAGCCTTTTCTGTTTAAGTCCTGGAATAGGAGCAGATCGAGGTAGCTTCCTTGAGAGTCATGGCCTATCTGATCCCAGGTTTTGGCTATAGAGACACCTGTGACCTAGAGTTGCCTGATGAATAAAGGAGTTAATAAATACAAGGAGTTTATGTCAGTGGTCACAGCAATGAACACCTATGCTGTCATTCTACAATGGATGAGTGAATAAAGACTCCCCCATCTCATGCTGCCTCCAAATGTGTGCACTGGCGGCTACCCATTCCACCCCTTTAACACTTACCCTCCGATGACCCTCAAAATGACATCACACTAAGCAAAGAAGGCCTGCGTACCTGAGCAGTTCAGTAGTGCTAACGGATACTGGAGAAGACAGAGAAGCACCTCTGGCGGATTGTTGTGGCTTTTACTATCATCTTGCATGGAAACCAGTAGAACTCCCCAAACCACCCCATGCTGAAAATGAAGGTCAGATTAACCGTAGATGAGAGAGGTCATGATTCAGGAAGTGCTGAGCCTCCGGAACAACTCAGAAGCCTCCCAGAGTGGGAATGAATGGCTCTTTCTGTTCTTCTTAGGGCCTCCCATAATCTTCAACCTAGAGGATTCTTATGGACCATTATTCTAGATGCCTGTTAAGGATGGGATGGAGGACGTTGGTCCCATTTCAGACCCATGATATTTGAATGTGAAACTTATAAATAGGAACTAGAAAAGAATTTCATTTTGGAAGGAGTCATGAAAGGCTCCACGGCACCAAATCCCTTCCTGTTTACCTATCAAACTTCAGTTCCCAACCAAAGTTTATACCACACCCCCCGCCCCTTTCTGGGATGGAGGGGATGACTTGGAACTTCTGTGGTGAAGTTAAAGAGCAAAGCAATATTAGCTTCGTGCTGGAATCGTGGGAACTAACATCAAAATGAAACAGAAGAGGTCAACCTGATCATAATTTCCCCAGGACCAAAGGGCTGGTAATTGCTTCAAATTACTCACCAGCTTCAGCACTAACATGAGCAAACTTAGGGATTCCCCCGCTCGATGCAGGGACTCCTGAAATTACACCACAGAATGGGGTTTGTTTGCATGATTAATTACTGCACTAGCTGCCGGCTTCACTAGGATTTTGTCGTCTACATTATTTAGTATAGTATGTTTGCTGACCCAGGCTCTACTCCGTGTATCCCCCATCCTTTGGCTGTCTTCTTTGTTGACCCAGGGTCTATCTCCGTGTAACTCTCATCCTTTGGATGCATTGCTTGCAGTGGTACATACAATGTGAAGCCCTTCAGATGTTCAGAGCTTCCCCTGAGGATCCAGTGTACTGAGCTGGACCCGGCATAAGAAGCACTGACGAGGAGGGGGCCGCTGACCTACTGATAAAGCATTTGTAAAGAGAAAAAAAATGAAAATGGGGTTTGCATAAGGTTACTCCATGAAGCTTGGGTGAAAAGCAAGAAACATTCATACTATACATGGCCATCACATGAAAATCAGTTAAAAATACCAATGTGTATGTATCATGCTATACATGATATAGACTAATAACTGAGGTGATAACATACTAACTGAAAATTTTCTAATATAAATACATGTGATTTATTTTGAAGAAAAAGATTTTTATATACATTATGCTGGTTGGTTTTTGTCAACTTGACACAAATGCATATATATCTGGGAAGAGGGACTCTTAATTGAGAAAATACCCCCAGAGCGTTGGCCTGTATGCAAGTGTGTGGGTCATTTTCTTGATTAATGATTGACGTGGGAGGATCCAGCTCTCTGTAGTCCACGACAGCCCCGGGAAGGTGGTCCTGGGTTGCATAAGAAAGTGTGCCGAGCAAGCCACGGAGAGCAAATCAGTAAGCAGTGTTGCTCCATGGTCTCTGCATCAGTTCCTGCCTCCAGGTTCCTGCCTTGAGTTCCTGCCCTGACTTCATTTGATGGTACACTGTGATGAGAAACTGTAAGCTGAAATAAACGCTTTCTTCCCCATTTCTTTTGGTCATGGTGTTTTTTTTTTTTTTATCACAGAAATAGAAATGATGCACAAGACATACACTTTTTTCTAACTATGCCTGAAGAGAGAGCAGATAGCTGATGATCCATATTGGCTGTTGGGCAATAGGATGTGAAGCATTTTCTTACATTTTCCTTTTGTCAGATTTTCAACTGGAACACTTTTCTCCAAAACCAATACAGAATTTCCATAATAAGACAAGAGAGGGACTGGAGAGATGACTCCATGTTAAGAACACTGGGTGAGTGTTCTTCCAAAGGAGCTGGGCTTGGTTCCCAGCACCCATCTAACAGCTCATTTTTTGTGCTGAAGCATGCATGGACAGCCCGTATGTGGCGGTTCCGTTTAACTTGTCCGTATATTGGGTTTCATGGTCTAAGTTGATGAGGACAACTGACCAGGTCTCTTCCTCAAGAGGGCACAAGATTTCATGATAGATGGTTGTGAGCCACCATGTGGTTGCTGGAAGTTGAACTCAGGACCTTTAGTAGAGCGGGCAGTGCTCTTGACCATCATACATGTCTTTAACCCCAGTTACAGGGAGTCTGATGGGTACATACATACATGCAGGCAAATCGTGACTACACATTAAAAACTAATGATAAAATAATTGAAAATTTAAAAGAGTAAAGCACAAAGAAGAGCTTATTATCTAGTTGATGTTCAGTATGCCTTTTTTTAGAAGAAATGAACCTTGAAGATGAAGATGTAAATTATCCAACTAAAATTCTTTAAGATCAAGCAGGGAAGCCTTAAATAGCTTCAGGAGAGCTATCCGAATTCTTGGAGGTCACATGTTCTGGGCTATCCTGGGCTACAGAGTAAGTTTAAGACTACTGTGGGCAGCTAGGCAAAACCTTGTCTCAAATGTGAAATCGAGAAACGGATGCATACTGTCAACAGTGGTGTGCCTGTTTAGCAGGGTAGGCCTTGAGTTTAGTTACTACTTTTCTAAAATAAGAAAAGCGATAGAGGTGGAGAAGCAGAAATTCAGACACACACTGACAGGGACTGGAGAGAGGAGGAGGAAGGCAGTGGGGGAGGGAGAAAAATACTTTGATGATAATCTAAAAAGAGCGACGGACAAAAGTGAAGATGTTTCCAGAAGATGCACGCTTACAGTGGAGTCAGACCCGAAGGAAACCTCAGGTAACTACGGCTTGGGCAATGTTTACTAAGTAGTGAATGTACCCTCACGATGCATTTAATGCTGTACCCTTCCAGGTTCTGAGGGTTGACACGGCAGAGCCACCGCTGTCCATTTGATTCCGAGAAAACTGGAAAGGTTCAAAATTACATGGTCAGACTTTTTGTTTCCTATGAGTCTTAGACTTCAAGGGAAGATCTTCATGGATAACGGTGGCCACCCACTGACATACTGTCCCCTCTGAGGAAGCTTGTCCTTTGTCAAATGCCAGCCTGGGGCTTTGTGACCAACAGCTGCCCCTAGACTGGGGGGCCCATCATGGAAAGCAGAGCTTGCATTTGTGACATGTGGGCTGCATTTAAGCTGTGTGTCAGGGCCTCATGCCTGTGTGTAGGCTGTGAGAAGGTCAGGACACATCTGCTTCCAGTTTGTCCTCTCAGCCCGGGCAGAGCAGGAAGAAGGACACTGGAAGTCATTGCTGTCACCGTTAGGGGAGGGGTGATAGTGCTTCCTCTCACAATAAAATCTAGGATAGAAGTGACAGCTTGTACATACACACACATACATCATGTGCCCACACACATACACACACCACAATGCATATATATATGGTTTCTCTGCGTAACAGCTCTGGCTGTCCTGGAACTCATTTACTCGCTTTGTAGACCAGGCTGGTCTTGAACTCACAGAGATCCTCCTGCCTCTGCCTCCTGAATTAAAGGTGATTAAGGGCATCAAACAGTACATTCTGTTCATAGTTTTTTGGCCCCCAGCTCCTCCCAGATTATCGCTACCTCTCCACCCACCCAACACTAAAACATTTCTCTCTCTCTCTCCCTCTCTCTCTCTCTCTCTCTCTCAACAAATAGGCAAATAAACAAACAAAAACTCAAACAAACCAGACTATTAAATAAAACAAAGAAAAAGCACAAGAGTACTGCCCCCAAAACATCCCCCTCCACAAACAAACACATACAAATCCCATAAAAACAAAAATTTAAACTATAATATACAAGGCTTATATTTCTTGCCTCTCACTGTCATTAATGGGAGATATTGAAACCCATCATTTCAAGCTACAAACATAAAACTAAGCATTGCCGTTGGTCTTCTCCTGATGTCGGCACTATGGCCACACTATTTGGAAACATGGCTCTTAAGCTTAATTTCTTGGTTATGGTTACAATTGCTGTGATGAAACACCATGACCAAAAAAAAAAAAACTTGGGGAAGGAAGGATTTATTTAGCTTATACTCCCACATCACTGTTCATCATCAATGGACATGAAACTTCAGAAGGCCACAAACCTGGAGGCAGGAGCTGATGCAGAGGCCATGGAGGGGTGCTGCTTTCTGGTTTACTTCCCCTGACTTGTTCAGCCTGCTTTCTTATAGATCTTGAGACCACCAGCCCAGGAAGGGAAACACCCACAATGGTGTTTAATTAATAACTAATTAAGAAAATTTCTACAGGCTTGCCTACAGCCCAGACTTATGGAGGCATTTTCTTAATTGTGGTTCCCTTCTCTCAGATGACTTAACTAGCATCAAATTGACACAAAACTATCCAGCACTCTCATGTTTCAGTTTTCTCCTAAAAGGTATACTTGTCAGTCATCATAACAAGCATGCTATCAACCTCATAAGCAAAACACCCTTAAGCTTTTTTAACTAGTGTGTCCCCAGCTGTAATTGTATCCCACACCTCCTTGATCCCTCAGGCTCTGCCCATTTCTAATGGTGATGGATACCCAACACCTTTATTTTATCTTCCTGTCCTTGCTCTACGCTCAAAATACCTTTCACCCTAACTTTGCTCTTCCATTAAACCCAGCAATCCCACCAAAATCTGGATTCTCAAAAATCCACATCCTTGAAATCATCAGGGAGACTCTGTGTGCATCTACTTCTTACCCTACCATCCATCCATCCATCCATCCATCCATCCATCCATCCATCCATCCATCCACCTATCCTCCTCATCTTTGCCTGGCTCTACTAGTAGGCCATAGAGGGATGTTCTTGTCTTCTCTGCTCTTCCTTCTCAGTCTAGTTGCTTTGTTGAACTTTCCAGAGTCACTTGGTGGCTACCACTATGCTCACACTAGGTATATGTGTCAGCCACCATAAACAGCGTGCTATCAAGCTGACCTTCAACACTTACGTCTGCATGCAGACCCCAGCCTTCTCCAGTATGCCTGTCCTGGCTCCCGTTCTCAGTCTTAAAGGTTAAAAGCATTGCTCTCGTGTTTTATGCCTCTAGCCCTTCCTAGGTCCATGTTTTCCACCACCAGTCTTCCTATTTCTTCGAGATCACCGGCTATGGGTGTCTCTCTGCCATTCCTCTCCATTACAGGTCTTCATCGTCCTTGCAATTTTGCTTGGCCTTGTCCTCACTGCACACAGTCCAATGGCCAAGCCTAATTCCCCAGAAACACAACCTGCACCGGATCATCCACTTCTCAAGCCCGTACGGTGACTTACTGTTGGCAAGTGGGAAACGCTGTGTTTATTCCTCAATGTTCTCCAAACCCCAATCCCACCCTATTGCTTTCAACTCTCGTTGCAACGTTTTAACTCATGACCCCGCCAATGCTGGACTGCTCATTGATCAATTTCTTACTTGCTGTCTGGTGTCTGCTGTGTTTGAGCTGGCCAGAAGCCTGGTGAGTTGTTTTGTTGTTGTTGTTTTTAAATCAGGGATTTAAGTATTTTTCAACTCAATAGCTAGGGAGAAGGGTTTCGCTTGTGGACTGTGGGGAAGAATTTTAAGCAGAGAGCGAAGGGCTTTCATTTTACCTCCTCATGCCTTGGAATGGCCGTGTATAAATCACTCAGGAATTCCACGGGAATTGAGCATCCCCTTACCCCACATCTGAATTCTTATGGGCTTGAAAATGAAATGACCGTGGTCCGTGTGGGGTTTTGGAGGAGAAGCCCGGTTCAAGGGGAGTTGAATAAGGACTTCCGATTCCTTTGCATTCTCAGGAGGAACTGGGCAGCCTAAACACTTTCCTCTTCCACCCCTGAAGCTGTTCTCTGTTGCTAGGCCAATCTCAAGGGGATCCTTCTGTTAAGAAACCAGATAATACAAAATTCACCCTGCTTAGGTGTTATATAAGATTCCAATGTCCTGGGATGAGTGGGACAAATTGAGATTTTTTTCCCCCCTTTACTTTTGAAGGTCAGGCCAGACTGATTTTTTTAAAAGTGGCATATATTTTAAATCCCCCCTCAGCCATAGGTTTTTATAATTTTGTATTAACTGAGCTTTAAAATATTCTGGCAGTAGTTTTAAACTCTTCAGGGACTGATAATCTTGGTCTGTTCTGTCCACCACGTAGTATTCTTTTTGAAATTAATTTTTAAAAAAATCATTTACTTATTTTATTTTATGTGCATTGGCTTTTTCTTGCATGTATATCTGTGTAGGGGTGTCATAGCTTCTGAAACGGGCAGTTACAGACCCTTGTGAACTGCCATGTGGGTGCTGGGAATTGAACCCAGGTTCTCTGGAAGAGCAGCCAGTGCTCTTAACTTCTGAGCCATGCCGTATCTTATCCCTCAAGCAATGAGTTTCAAAAAGAGAGTTTACTCATGGGGTGGCCAGCAAGAAGAGGGAGTACCGCAGACTCAAGTCTGCCTCTATATCTGGCTCCATTGCTTTGCTCTGGATTAAGTGATTTCTAAACCTTGAGGGAAGTGAGGAAGTCAGCATTTGATTCAACTTTTCTGTGTATTTCAAACACTACCATGCACTCCCTGGTTTTTAAACTTGATCATGGAGGGGGAAATTGTAGATACCTCTTACAATGGGTAAAGAATGCTATTCATTTCATCTGGGGACTTGGTTACAACAACTAGCTCTTCCAAACCCTTGTTTTAGGAACTAATTTGAGATGACAAAGAAGGACACTTTGTAAAGTATGGTGCCACCTTGTAAAATCTACTGAGCATACAGAAGTGCTTATAAAATTTATATGGACAGCCACAAGAACGAACAGATCCTGATATTCAGGGAGCCAGGACAGGGAGGGGGAAGGTCATGAGTTCCACACCAGTCTTATTGTACACTAAGGTCCTCTCTCAACAAACAAGGGAAGGGGACAAGCAGCAGAACACACGGATATGAGCTAGCTGTTGGGCCCACATACTGAGCTCACCAGGGTCTTGAGACCCTTCCCCTCACTGCTGTGTTTGCTAATGATGTGTAACCTTCAGCAGGAACACAGCCACCCACCCTGGAGACCTGGTACAGAGAGCTCTAGGGAGGATCTGCCCTCAACTTCTCTTCCTTCCCCTCCCATTATCCCATGCCCCATTGCACCCTGCTGGCAAGTGATTCCCGATGGAATAGAAGGACCCCTTTCCTGTGGCCACACATGGGTGTCCTGGGCACTGAGCCAAGAGGGTAGTGGACCAAGAGGAGTGAGGCACCCCTGGCTACAGGGACTCCAGTGGAGGAAGACTGGGGACCTCTCTAGACCCCTGGTGCCTTCAGAAGAGTTTCAGGATGTCCTTTGCCTCTCCCTGTGATGTTTGTCTCTAGATTTGATTCCCACCTCTCTTGGCATCTCCCAAGGACTCTCATAGAAGCTGGCTTTCTGGGCATCAACTCTGCATCGCATCTTTTATCTATGCCTCTGGCCTAATTGAGCCCCGCTTCAGGACTCAAGTCAGTCCGTGTTCCTGGAAGACCTTGGCTCATGGAAACGCGCATGCGCCTCCTGTCCCTTGCAATGCAGCTAGGAGAGGTATCTCCTTGTTCCTCTGCTCCATCACTGGAGGGTTAGTTGCACGCTCGAGTTTCTCTTTTATTGATTAACTACACGCTGAAGTTACTTAGAAACACAGTCCTCTCTCTTGTCTGAATAAGACACCTGAAGGGTGTCTGCCACACACGCCGACCACAACAAAGGCCTGGGGTCACCCTGGTCAGGATTGTTTGTCTCCATTAGTCTTGCTGGACCTTGACTCTCATCAACTAGGGGAATGAGATAATTGGCCACATCTTCATACTCTAAGGCAGGATGTTTTTAGAAACACTGGGGAATGGGGGCAGGAGCACGGGTGTCTACCTTTCAGGAACCCACACACTACCCCTTAAAAAAAGCTAGAGAGAGAGAGAGAGAGAAAGAGAGAGAGAGAGACTTGTATAGAGTGAAGGGATAGGGTGAAGGTTGAAAGGTCATAGTCTGCCATCTTCCAACATGTTGGCTAAGTAAAAAAGCACCAGCACCCTCTTATTTTCTGGGCTCTGCCTGACTTGGGGGCAGGGAACAAACTGGCACAGGTGGCTATGCCGCCTGAAGTCTCCCCTTCTCCATCCTTCCTGCATGTGGTCTGTATTCTCATTCTCTAGACGGTTTGATCAGGGAGCCCTGTCAACAAAAGAACTGAGCATCCTTCTCTGATTGCTTCTCCATACACATTTGTAAGTCATATGGGGAGGGAGGAGGAAGAGAAAGAAGAGGAACTTGACAGGGCTGGAGAGATGGCTCTGTGGGAAGAAACCCTTGCTGTACCAGCCCGAGAATCTGATTGGATTTTTCCTGGCATGGCGATGTTTGCACCCGTAATGCCAGCATTGTGAGGGCAGAGACAAGAGGATTCCTGGGGCTTGTTGGTCACCTAGCTCCAGCTCAGGCTCATCGACCATCCCGATCCTGTCTCAAGGGACTGCTTTCCCTTTTATTGTTGTTTGTTTGTTTGGTTTTGGATTTTTGAGAAAGTTAATCCATTTAACTCTAAATATTTACATAACACCAGAAAAAGAAAGTAACAAATCTCAAGAAAAAAAAAAAAGACAACATCAAATCCATCTCTATAGCTCCTATTAAAATTCTAGTTTGCATCTCCTCCATTTTCTATACAAACTGTCCTTTATAATCAGTTCTGAATTATTCTGGTTTCCTGAAGACTTTCTTCACCTAATCCATCACGATCACTCTCCCACAAGCCAGTCATCCTTTGAGGCTACAATGTGTTGATATATAATAAACTATGTAATAAATATTCCATCCTAAGAAGTGTCCTATAGCTGAATAAGCCCCTATAATTAAAGTATGCGCTTCCAGATTCTCAGTGCTCTGAGTACTCATTGCCGACCGCACTTTGAGCATCTCTTACATAACACAAATTTTCCATGGCGCGATTGCTGGTTCAAAAACATAGACTTAAGGGAGCCTCACATTCATTGCTGCACCCCTTCCTGCTGGGACTGTAAACCATGTGAAACAGAGGTGCCTCTACCATCCCCAGTTTCTTGGGTGGATCAACAAATACTACTGCATAGTTTATGATCTATATTTTTATGACTACGGAGGGTAAATATTTCTCACGATGGTTATCAGTTAGTTGTGTGCTATCACGTTTGTAGATTGCCTACTTGCATTTATCCATTAGAGTTGGATAGTAGTCTTTTTATTTAAATGCTCTTTCTATACGAACAGTGTTTCTCTCATAGAGAACCTTGCGCTTCACAGAGGAAGACGAGGGTCACAGCTGGGCCTTATGAGCTGTACATGGTGAAATACCTAACAATGCTGGGGAGAGAACCATCCAGAAACCAGATCTTAAGGAGTAACCAGGACTCCAGCTGGCACTGACTCATCTCTCTTTTCACGGAAAGTTTGTGGATGGGTTTGGTGCCTTTCGGTTTCCAGTTGTCTCTGTCCTGAGGTCCAGACCTCTAGAGTTGCTGTCAGCAAGAAACAACAGAAGAAAATAACATTTCTTGTGTTGCCTAGAAACCAAACAGACTCCTTGATGGCTTATGATTCTGACACATTATATTAACAAAGCATTTCCAGCACCACAGAAGGCCAGATTCTCTTACAGTGCTAATGTAATCCTTCAGATAAATCACACGGATCATACACCAGCAATCTGACAAACAAAGCATCTACTTAAAGTGACATAAAATAGGTGGCTTGGAACGTCTACCACAGCCAGTTCTTGGGCAAAAATGGTTCCCGGTATACAGTTTCCTGACACTCTATCACTTCTAATTCGTGTAAACCTTGTGTATTGCTGGGAAAGATTTCAAATATTCTCTTTGCAGTTTTTCATAACTGGGCTTGTAAAAAACTCACATACCTTTGTATTTAAAAGACTGGGTTCTAGCTTCCTGATATTATGAAGTAGTAGAACTATTAAAAGTTGGGCTCTGGTGTCTTTTGGTTTTTGAGACTGTGCCCTTAAACTGCATTGGGGCACTGTGGGTTTTCCTCTTCCGGCTTCATTCCTGACTGTAAGCTGAAATGTGTTATGGCAACGGAGCTGCAGAAACAGAAGCAACAGGATTCACAGAGCCTTCCCGGAGACCTTCAAAACATCAGCCCAAATAAAGCCTTTCCGCTTTACAGGGTGATTAGTTCAGCAGAAAGCTAACCGAGTTTTAATCGTTTCTATATCATTCTCCTTGAGAGCTAGCTGAGATCTTACTTCAGTGACCTTGCTCAGGCCTTCCCTGTTTTCAATGTAAAATTCTACTGAATTAACCATTTGAAGGAAGGACAAACGAGATAATGTCTTGTGGTCCCTTCTCAAATGCTTATTAAATAAGTCTCTTCTCCCGATCCCCTGCATGGCGAAGTAAGTCTAGTTTGTCACATTGATCTCTTGATGACTCAAGATCCAGCTGCGTAGCCCAGTAAACCACAGGGCCCCTTACTTCTTAGAAGTGTAGAACACTTTTTAAATATCTTTATTTTTGTTTAATAAGATGCAAAGCCATCACCTAACTCACTGTTGCAAAGGCATAAAAATGCTAATGTAATCTTTATAAGTCTGTTATTGCTTCTCTGAGAGGACTATAAGATAAATCAAACCTCCATCAATACAGCAGCCTCCAGAGCCTTAGACGGAGCCCCCTCCCCTTGCCTGCCACTAGGCAATGGCAATGGTTGTAAACAGCAGATGCCAAACATATGCATCTTGTCACTCTAATCCCAGGTTGCCTTCTGTCTGTATTTTTTTTTCCTCCAAAACTAAGAGTTCTTCAATTAATTTGCAGGAGTTATTCTTGAATCTTCTCTACTCAATTACCACACAATTCAGGCATATGCTTTTGATGTGGTTCACAGAATTACACAATGTGTGTCCCTTTTGCTTTTCTGTTTATTGATATGAAAACAGAAGTGTGTGAAGCATCTGGAGATGGCCCTGGCTTCCCTAAAGCGTCTAATTTCTCATAGAGCCAGAGTTTTATTTTTTAATCTCCCACTGACCGCAAGCACGGAGATGAACTTTCTTCGCTTGCTTCTGAGTAACACAATATAGAAATTCATTGCAAAAACTTGCTTTGCCTCGCAAAGTTACTAGGACACACTGCAGCATAGTAGTAAATATATGTGTGTATGTATATATATGCATGCATGTATATAGCTATATATGTATATATGTGTGTGTATGCATATGTATGCATGGGTATAGCTATATGTGTATGTGTATGTATATGTATACATGTATGTAGCTATATATGTGTGTAATACACGTATATAGCTATATATATATGTATGCATAACTAAAATAATTGAACCTGGAACCTAGTTACATAATCAGATTCTTTGGTCTTGATCCCTGGCCTCTGAGAGGGCCACTGAACCTTTGGGGTTCCCCAGGTGACAGGACAATCTTAGTTCTTTGTAATCTTCCAAGTCTGGGGGAGCAAAGTGAGATGGATACTGAGTTCAGATGTGTGGGCAGTAATTCCATCAATAACGTTCCTGGAAACCCCAGCAAAACCTCTGGTCCCTGGAGTTTTGTGGCAAATTAAAAGACATGGAGACACGCTCAAGAAACGAATCCTCTGATGGAAAGAAAACTACAGGTAAGTTGGAAGGATTGAGATGGAAGGTGCTGTGCTGATCTCTAGCGTTAGCGAGCTGGTTTCCGGTTCCTTTCCTCAGCATTGGGAAGACTCCATCCTAGCAGTTCTGATTCTAGTCACAGCAGTGGCAGACACTTAAGGACAGGGAAACTTCCATCTTCAAACTCACTTTGATGTGAGAGCCAGAGTCTGCGATGCAGAAATAATATGGAAATAATATGGACACGGTAGTAGGGGAAGGTGAAAATTCAAATGTCTCTTCAGCTGAAACGTTCTGTAAGAATGGAATGGCTTCTCCTTTTCTAGACGGAAGGTTGTTATATCCAGAGATTTGACTTGTTATTGCTCCAATAATCATATTTTCAGATAAGGCCCTTGAATAAAGGCATTTCATGTGGCAATAAGAGGGAGATGATCTCAACCCACTCTCCTGCTGCCTGCTGGGATTGAAACAGACACTCCCGGGTAATATCGAAAGGCTCAACAGGTGGATATCGGAAGATCCTCCGATATTAGAATGTGTCGGAATGACAGAGGAGAAGCAGAGTTCAGTCAAGAGATCACCCTGGGAAATAAGCAAGATGTCAAGTAAAATTAAAGCCTTCAAAATAAAATACAAGAAATAGAATAGAGAGTGAGTCATTGAGCCTAAAAAAAAAAAAACCTAGACGATAATATGCTAAGAAACATTAAAATGCACAAAAGCATGAAGTGAGAGAAAAGTAGCTGACACCAACTGAATTTACAGCGGTTCCGTTTGGAAAGAATAGTAATCACAGGCACAGGCTGTTACAGACAGTCGAGTAGAAGCACCAAGTCCATACAGTGGGTAGGAGCGAAAGCTCAGTCTACTGCCACAGGCTCATGTCGCCAGCCGGGCAGGCACAGCATAGCCAGCAGCCACACCTCAGCGGGAAGCAGTTCCTCCTCTGTCCAGACAGATTTTGAATTTACTGCGTACTGTTAGCACGTGCTTGGCTTAATTCCGAGATTCAGTGTACCCCGTTCCATTCCTTGCCAGAGTTGTTTTTTTTTTTTGACATTCATACATAATAAATTAGAACAGTGGTTCTTGACATGTGGGTGATGACCTATTTGGGGGTCGGACAACCCTTTCCTGGGGGTCTCCTAAGACCAGTGAAAAACACAGATATTTATAACATTAGCTTAATTACAGTTAAGAAGTAACAATGAAAGCGATTTTACAGCTGGGGATCAGCACTACCTGAGGAACTGTCTTAAAGGGTTGCAGCGCTAGGAAGGTTGAGAACCACTGCTTCAGGACCCTCCACAAACTTCTGCCTCTCTGCTGTGAACTTCCCCTTGGCTCTTTCATGCAGGCACACACACAGGATCCTTCCTGATCTCCAGCTATGGTTATGTGACTGAGGAATTCTGTTCATTATAGGCCACTCTTCTTGGCCTCACTTAAGGCAGAAATCAGGTCTTGATTTTGGTTCCTTTATGTAAATTAATGAGAAAATTGATGCCCACACAGCATTATAAATCATTTGACAACTCTCGTAGTATTTTCTCGATATGATGAAGTAGATAATCAACCTTATATAAATTTAGGATGGAATATGATGAAAAGGGGATTGGTATTGCTTAGTAATACCAGAGACTATGCTGGGAATACAGTGCGATGGTATAGCACTCACCTAGCAAGCATGTGGTGCTGGCTTAATCCCAGGGCCAATCAGCAAACAGCACCCCTAAAAGCAGAGGTGAACACAGCAGTCCTTCACTGTGAAGATCCAGCCACTGTCCCAGGCGAGCAGGCACAGGAAGCACCCACAGCACTGCCTAGTGTCTAAACCCACAGTGCCAATGACATCACTTATTAAACGCTACCTGCAACATGGCAAGAGCCTTTGAAGGACTCTCTTCGAACTCCAACAGAACAATAAAATGTTTGCCTTTTAAGGCAGATGAGACAAAGACCACAGGAAGGGAGAAATGCAGGATTTCCTCCGACTTGTCACCTCTGTGAGTCACTACCTGTTCCACACAATGGGGACACACAACCACTCACAGGTTCTCTAGTCTTTGGCCCTTTTTAGCAAAGTATATACTGGGCCTTCAAAGGTGGGATTCCTGTCACCTCACTCTCTGTGCTTCTTCAGCCTCATTTGTCACACAGGGAATCTGAGAGAGTTTTCTATAACCATGGGAGGTTTGCTGTCAACTGAAGTTAAGAAAAAAAAAAACAATAGAGTTTTTAACCCAGGCCAGTCCTTCAGAATCCAGGCAAGATGAGGTCAGAGGCCAAGTCATTGTGGAAGAACTGACCTGGTCACAGAGGCCCTGTTATAAAAGAGGTTTCAGACGGAGTTAACCAGAATCAGCCACAGAGCTCAGAAGTCTGAAAATTCCTACCTCCAAAATAAATACATGTCCTGCAGTGCCCAGTGTGTCTTGCTTTATGCCCAGGATGCAAAACAGAAGTATGTATCTTAATTCACACTTCTACTGACTTAAAGCCATCCTCCACAAAACCAGCAATGAACAATGATCACCCAAACCGCACATTGGGTAAAGCCCCATGGCCTGTAACCATTAGCCATGTTAAATTCCTAGGAAATGTTTAAAGTCTTGGGCGTGTGTCACACAGGGACCCGTTCATGACTCTGGTCAAGCTCAACACCCATGTCATTGCTAGTTTAGAGACTGTGTTTAGCTGCTGATACCAGTGACCCCAAACTCAATGTCTCAAATGAGTCAGGATTGTTCCTTATCTCCACAGAGACAGATAGCCAGTGCTGGTTGGTGTTGAACCTCCACTATTAGATCAGGGGCTCAGAGTTCGCAGAGTGTGACCCAGAACAGCTGGACAGCCACCTCGGTGAGGAAATGGGAAAGAAAATGTCAGCATGTTCGTCTCTACAGATATTTTTTATAAGAACTCTCTAGAATTTCAGTTTGTTTTGTACCCAGAACTCAGCTACATGGTGGTGTGTTATTGCTGGTGACGCCTGAAGAATACGACGCCACTCAAATCTTGTTTTGGAGAGAATAGAGATTTTGGGGCGTGTCTGCGGGAAGGGTCACTGTGGTGTCTCCCTGCTCAAAGGCCAGTCCTTTGAGTCAACGTGGGTCCTGAAAAGCTGCTTAGCTCACAGCTGGGGCCAAGACTCTGATCCCAGCTGCCCAGTTCCTTGCTTTTGGGTTTAAATTTCGGAACATTTTATCTACACACCAGTTTTAAACAATCCTTAAAACAACAAAATCCTTTTAGTATCAAGTAGTTATAAAATGACCAGCTGTGTGTCCGGATGTTACCTTGTGAGCATTAGTTAAGGAGTTGGTAGTATTTTGTTACAAATTGCTGGGCCTAGCAATAATGAGATATTTCAAAGAAATTTACACATGGAAATTTGCTAAGACTCTTAATCTGTTTATCTGCAGGCAATTCTATTTCTGTGGGTATTATAAGGGAAGATCTAGACCTTCTGGAGTTTTGCCCAGTTTGATGATGTCTCCTTTAGGAATGGTGTCTAATGGTTGACATAGTTTAAGATACAGCTGGAACATCACTACGATAACACTTTTGTTTTACATATCAAGTGTCCATTTGCGTCCTTGTTCTTCATTGTGCCATCAGGTGTTACATGGCACAGGAACAAGGTTTCTTTCTTTCTTTCTTTCTTTTTTTCTTAAGAATTCCATTGCTGGGTCATCAAGTGGGAAGCCTTCTTGCTCACTCCAAATTAAACGGGGTATACATTTCCCCAAAGCTGTGGGCTTACGTGTTTTGTTTCCTGTTTGTCCTATCACAATATGTGCCAGGTGTGGCTGGACTTGCACACCCTTTGAAGGAGTTTTGATTTGCCTGTTGATGTGTGTAAATCCTTAATGTCCAGAGGCTCCTTAGTGAAGAATCTGTCTGTTCCTTAAGCGTTGTTTGTGACCCCCAAACCATTACTGGTAATCACAGACACATGCAAGTGGTGAAGAACTTATGTCACCTGCCGCCTGTTCTGATCCTTACTGAAGCCCTACCCAAGTGACTGTGCTTTCATGAATTGGACCCACATGTGAAACTGTGTCTGCTGTGCTGTCCCGTTAGTGCCAAGGGGGTCTGCTGTAACTCAGCGATAGAGGGTTGGCCTAGAATGCCAGAGGCTCAAGGTTCAAAGCCAGGATTGCAAAAACCACAAAAGACACAAAGTAGTACTGAGCATGGTGCTGTGCCTCGAAACACAAGAGGCCTCTGTGTCCTCATGCAGAAACCAGGCAGGTGGCTGGGCTTCACACCAGCAGGAATTGCACAGTTCTGCTGACTGTGACGTCAACGTGACTCTAACTATGTTCACTGGATAAGGTTTCTTAAGAAGCTCGCCCCAGAGCAGGTGTATACTCACTCACCGGTTGATAAAAATATGAACAGAGTCTTTGTGAGACCAAACCCTACACCTCCCCAAATCACCCATTCATATGCTCAGTCCTAGGGCCTCCTGGACCACACAGAATAAGAACTGCCGCCTTTGATCTACTCTAGGTGGTCCATGGGGTAGCAGCCCTTTATGATGTGGGATGCCCCTCTGTAGGCTGTGAATATGTTTTATTATCATTGTGTAATAAGGAAGCTGATTTGGCCAATAGTCAGGCAGAATAGAGCCAGGCAGGAAATCCAAACAGAGATACAGGGAGAAAAAGGATGGAGTCATAGAGATGCCAGCAGCTGCCAGAGAAGCAAGATATGTGGTAATAAGCCTTGAACCTCATGGTGAAATATAGAATAATAGAAATGTGATAATTTAAGTTCTAAGAGCTAGTTAGTAATGAGCCTGAGCTAATAGGTCAACCAGTTTGCAATTAAGCCTCAGAGTGGTTATTCAGGAACTGGCAGGTGGGAGAGAAATGTCTGACTATGCCTTTCTCCACACAGTCGTGGCCAAGCTCAAGGGGCTGTTGTCTACTGCAGAAAAAGAACAGAGGAAAAAGCAGAGGGGCTGATCCCATAATGCTGTCTGACTGGTGAGAAGAATTAGAACTACATGACTGTGTGATCTAGTGACAGGTCAGCGTCCCAGCCAGCAGCGTGGTGTTCCCCAGAGAGATGAGTCACTTCCTCCTATCTGGGTAGGAGCAGTGTGGTGGCCAAGGACTCAACTACTGGTGTCAGAACATTAGGATTCCCTCCCTCATAAGCACATACACAAACACACACACACACACACACACACACACACACACACACACACACA
>NC_022032.1:2292199-2314318 GCF_000317375.1 Microtus ochrogaster | reverse complement strand
AGGGAGGGAAGGAGAGAAGAACATCTGCTTGTTCCCGTCCTTACACTCTCTTTCTTGCCCAAGCTGAAGTAGATGCTGGCAAGCAGAACTCTTGGCAAATTGACATGAGCTGGGCTGTGCCTGTGTTAGTACACGTGTGCCTGTTCAAGATGCTGGTGTGCCCACTCGGGGTCTGAGCGTGGTTGAAGGGGTAGCACTGGTCTGTACGTCTTGTGCAGCGTCTTCCATGTGGTCTTGTGAGAGCTGGACTGCTGTTTCCTTCTGGTTTGGTTGTGAGTCCTTTCATGCTACCTTGTAATCACCGAGAGTGTCACTGGACCCACCTTTCTTTCTGAGACTGTTTAAACTCGGATGTTTACCCAAAGTCACTAGCAATTTATCTTGTCATGGGCTGCTCTATTAGGGACTCAAGAGATGACACTGGATTAATGGGAAGTATCAGATTCTTCATTTTTAATGAGAACCCAAAATTCATCTTAGTATTCCTTTCTCATGTCGCACGGTAAGATTAATTCACATTCATATAAGATGAGGAAAAGTAAGTGCTGGGGTGTGAAATGAGAGTTTGTGTCTCACAGTGTCCTCATGGTGGCGACTGTGGAAACACCTTCTGGGGCAGTGGTTCTCAACCTTCCTAAGGCTGTGACCTTTGACTACAATTCCTTATGTTTTGGATGAGCCCCAACCATAAAATCATTTCATCCCCGCTTCATAACTGTAATTTTGCTGCTGTTATGAATCATCATGTAAATATGACGTTCAGGACAATCTGATATTCACCTCCCCAAAGGGGTCGGGACCCACAGGTTGAGAACCTGTTCTGGGGTCCACAGCTGCTTTCCTCTTAGAATGGGATGCTCTGCAAAATAAAGAGTTCCTAGGCTTTTCTCTCCTGAAAACAGTGCCTGAATTTAATCTGACATCTGGCGTGATAAAGAGACAAAGAGAAATAGAAAAGCGTCAGACAGAGATGAGGGGAAATTAAAGGAGAGATAGAGAGGGGAAGAAGAAAGAAGAGGAGGAAGAAGAGGAGAGAAGAGAAGCAACTGTCAAATTACCACCATAACACTCCATCCTTCTAGAAATTGTTTGAGATGGCCTACAAAATTAAGTTAGATTATTGCTTCACTATTTAGCATTAAGTAATTATTTATTTATATAAATTATTACTAAAATTATTTTTTATAATAATGATTAAAGCAATGAAACAATCATTGTTTTAAAAGGTGCTAATAAACATGAAGCATATGCTGAACTGGGAACCTCTGACCAATGACATTTACAATCCTCCGTGTCTCCATGTAAGTTGCACGCTGATGCTGAAGCCAAGGTAAGGATCTCTAAAATGTCAGCCGGGCGACAGACAGGTGCATCCCAGTCAGGCATGTGATATGGGGAAGTGGCTGGCCTAATGAACTACCCCATCTCATAGATGCCCTTGCAATAGCTGTCTTCAGCCAAAGAGGGCGTGCCCTTGGGAAACTCCTGTTTAGAATTCGTTCTGGATTTTTTTAAAAAAAAAACTCAAGGGAAGAGCATCTTCCAAAAGCTAGGTGACACTTGCAACACAATCTTCTGTCATATGAATGAGTTATCTAGATGTGTTGCTGAGCCAAGCTTTAGAAGGTTGAAGCTAACAATGCCTGCAGGTAAAGATACCAGATATGACAGAAAAACTACCACACAGAGCCAGGTCTGCCACAAAATGTGTGTGTGTGTGTGTGTGTGTGTGTGTGCATGTGTGTGTGTGTGTGCACAAGATTTAAAGAAAAGGTATAAAATCATCTGTAGTAAGAAAAAGTATTGATTTTTTTAAAGAGTAATAGTAATGAAGTTTATTATAAATGTAATATTTTAAAGGTTCAATAGTTAAAACAGGAATATTTAGGAGGTAAAAAGAACAAGACATTCAAAGGGAGACAGACAGGGCAAAGAATTAGCTGTACCAAAGAGTAGATTCTCAGATAACTATTAATTTAATTAATAAAAATAATGTAATTGATAAACAAAACCACAAAGTAAACCCTAGACAAATGTCGCATATTGTCTCAAGTCTGTGACAATAATGGCATTTCAACGTGTTTCTTCCCTTCTCTGTCTCTCTTTTCTCTGAGCAGACCCAGTGGACATACCGCTCTCCACTTAGCCACTTTTGGGAGGGCTTAAGTTTGCCCTCAAAGCCCCCTGCCCAGCCTCTGAAGGTGCAGGGACCTGATGCTGTCCATTCTGTTGTCACCAACTGCATCATGGTTCAGGTTTCCATCCCCTGACCTGCCTTTGTGGCGGGAGCTCCTTGGAAGTTCTCACTGCACAGACTTGGGCACATGCTTTTGTTGTCTCCGAGGTAAAGACTTTTTCCCAGGTACTCCTAGGGCCTGATCATTTGGTTCTTTCCCCTCAAATGGTTGTGGACAGCCTATGTTAGCATAGAATCTCTCACCCATAAATGAACCTTCAACTGTCTAATTTCATCACCAGTATGAACTTGTAATAACTGAAAACAGTCTGTTCATCTGTCTGTCTATTTGTCTGTCAATTTGGGTTGATGGCTGTGAATCTACAGACACTAGATTGTAACTCAGTGAAGGCAAGAATTTCCCTCACCATTGGCACAACTCGGGCACCCAGACATTATCTGCTGTGTAGCAGGCTTTCAAAAGAGTACAGGTTCAGACATCTTATAGTGAAGAGAGTCTTTCCAACATGCAAACCGGAGAAAACATAGTAAAAAAGTATTCACATACCGGATGTAGACTTAAAAAATCTACACAGGAAAAACCCTCAAGACTAAAATTACAAAACAAAGTAAGAAGAATATTTTCAACGTGTCTGTGAGGGGTTAATATATTTATTGCAGGTTAGATATTTTGAGTAAGAAAGGAAAACATTAGTCCCTTCAGAGAAAGCACATGGCAAACAGAGAAAGAAGAGAACACAAGCAGTGTCGACACAGGAAACAACTGGCCTTCTCACTATGCGCAAAGGAAGTGCAAACAATGAGGTGGTTCCATTGTGCTGTGCTCACATGTGGATGGAGCACCAGTATTCCTGGAGGGGATACAGGGCATTTTGTCCCTGTGGTTCCACTGAAATGAGATTGCAGAAAAACTCTGGGCCTGTTTTGGTGTATGTGTGTGTGTGTGTGTGTGTGTGTGTGTGTATTTCTGGTATCACTTATGAATTGTTAAAATCACAGGTTTTCAACAATGCAGTACGTGTTAATATGCAGTGTGTTTATGCAACCACAATACAACAGCTACTTAAAATCACACTCGTGAAAAATTCACATACTGTGCACGTACATGGATATTTATATTATCCTGATGCATACAATAGCTCTATGTTATACACGTGCACCTTTTCTTGGTAAACGTATCATTTTTCTGTGCTTATATTTTATGCATACCTGTGCAAAGACCAATGAAAGAAAATATAATAGCATCTAAGTAGTTCTCATTTGAAGCCAGGAAGACTGGCCAATTTATATTTGGAATAATATTTCTGTGAGTTTTAGAAGCTGTTAGAAGCCTTTATTATTTTATGTTAATTTAAAAAACAAAAAACAAATCATGAAAAAAATGGCATTTCATTCTTGGAAAATTAGGTTTCTTTAGTATGTTGTTAAGTAATCATAAAAGCAAATTAAGAAATTGGGGTAAAATACAGAGTGTTTTCACAGGACACATTGTATTTGACTTAGGTGGATTCTGTTCTTTCTTGACTATTTAGTTATTGATGTTTAAATCCCAGCATTCATGGTACAAACTACACTGTAATCTACACCATACACCCCACAACTGATACAAAGCCTCATCATGAACATTATGATAAAGGATTTTATCCAGAGATGGTCTGGATTTAGTTCTTCTTCTGAGGCCAGCAAGTTTGTGTGCTCATTCAACAGACCACACAATATTCAGGCAACCACCTAGATGTTGGGGAACACAAATAATCAGTGCACCCTCAAATGTCTACAAATTGTGGATGTATATACAAGTATTACATATATAAATATATAGGTACGAATGTCATCAATTACTGTACTTACTCCATGTACTGATACCTGAAATTGTTTCACAGGGTGGCATATACTGTGGTTTAAACAGCATTATGGGATGGCCAGTTGGGTAGAATTCATGATTAAACCCTGAATTAGTTTCCTGGGACTTTCTTAGAAATCACCACAAACTGATTAGCATCAAACAACACAGATGTCTTCACTGTCAGCCCTGGGAGCTGAAGGTGTGAAGTCATGGTTTCTGGAGAAGATGGACGGAAAACGTTATTTCTGAAGTTTCCCCTCCTGGAGACACTTTGCATGCATCTCTACAATCAGAGACTGTCTTTTTTTTTAAAATTATTTATTATGTATACAGTATTTTATCTGTGTGTATGCCTGCAGGCCAGAAGAGGGCACCAGACCTCATTACAGATGGTTGTGAGCCACCATGTGGTTGCTGGGAATTGAACTCGGGAACTCAGGACCTTTGGAAGAGCAGACAATGCTCTTAACCACTGAGCCATCTCTCCAGCCCCCAGAGACTGTCTTAGTTAGGGTTTCTATTGCTGTGACAAAACACTATGATGCAAGCAAGCTGGGGAGGAAAGGGTTTATTTGGCTTACACTTCCTCATCACTACTCATCATCAAGGAAGTGAGGACAGGAACTCAAACAGGACTGGAAACTGGAAGCAGGAGCTGATGCAGAGGCATGGAAGAGTGCTGCTTACTGACTTGCTCCTCATGGCTTGCTCAGCCTGCTTTCTTATAGAACCCAGAACTACCAGACCAAGGATAGCACCACCCACTGGAGCCTGGATGCTCCCCCTATGAATCACTAATAAAGAAAATGCCCTACAGCTGGGTCTTCTGAAGGCCTTTTCTTCATCGAAGTTTCCTCCTTTCAGATGGCTTTAGATTGTGCCAAGTTGACATAAAACTAGCCAGCACAGGAATGAAAGGGAAGACACTTTCCAACAGATATAAGTGAAATGCAGAAAATTATTAGAATATGAAATAAAAACCTATATGCCACTATGATGGAAAATCTAAAAGAAATGGATTAAATTCTAGATGCGTATGACCTACCGTCTTAGGGTTTTTATTGCTGTGAAGAGGCACTGTGACCATGACAACTCTTATAAGGAAAATATTTCATTGGGGTGGCTCTCTTAGAGTTCAGGGTTTCAGCTCTTTATAATCACGATGGGGCATGCAGGCAGACATGGTGCTGGATCTCAGAGTGCTATATCTTACAGGCAGCAGGAAGTCAACTGACTGTCACAGCGAAGGCAACTTGAGCAAAAGAGACCTCACCACCCAACCCCACAGTGACACACTTCCTCTAGCAAGGGCACGCCTCCTAATAGTGCCACTCCCTTTGGGGGCATTTTCTTTCAAACCACCATATCTATCAAAATTAAAACAAGATGAAATCGATAATTTAAACAGGTCTGTAAACAGAGCAACATATTTGGAACAGTAATTAAAAAACAAAAACAAAACCCTCCTAACTAAATACATTCCAGGGGCTGGGGTTCTAGCAATCCCAGGGTCCCTTGCTTGCCTTCTGCCTTCTACCACTGATCTGCACCCAGCCTGTGTCTTCTGTGTGTGACTTTATGCCAGTGTGAGGTAAAGGATTGCAGGGTACTGGAACAGTCAAAACCCCATCTTTGCACAGCCCAAGTCTCTCCTGTAGCTCCTTCGGGAACTCAGGCAGGGTGGGGGAGATCCAACCTTGCAGCTGCTGCACAGCACCCCGCCCCTCCCCCCACTTCCCTTTGGATTGAGCTGAGCCTCAGTTGGGCTGCCAAGAATTGCAGTACACGGTGTGGACAGTGAGCCTGACTGGTTAGGAGGAAAGTCCGGGAACTTGGCGTTCTGAAGGGACTTTAAGGTCAGACAAACAGAAAGCTCTGGAAACGAGCCGCAGACTGGTGGTGAAGAGCCAGTCTAGCTCAGGTGAACTTAATTTGCCAGAGTAATGCCCAGAGTTCATCGGGAAGCCACACCAGAAGCAGGTTCTCAATACACACTTTGTAATTTAGTGCTAGGCGCTCTTGGTGACGTGTGGAATCCAGTCCAGGAGCCAGTGACTGATCATGGAGGAGAAATCATGGCAGCTATGACAACAGAGGCTGTTCTCCCAAACTGTGGTCAGCTGGCAGGAGGGAAGTGAGGTTACTGCGCAGATGCCTGTTCTGTTATCCTCAGAACCCTCAAATTCTCCTCCTCTGCCTGAAGATAGAGGGTGTTGAGTCTCTTCCCAGATGCAGAGAAAGCCTGGACCGAAGGAAGGCAATCATTGTCAGGAGTTACCAGGAACCCCAGCTTTGCCAGTCACACTTTCAACAGAACAGTTAATTTGCCCATCTAATTGGTGAGTGGCTGCGGAGACGGTCCAGTGGTTAAGAGCGCTCATAGCTCTTCTGGAAGACTGCGGTTGGAGTTCCAGCATCCTCATCTGGTGGTTCACAACCGCTTGCAACTACAATTCCAGTAGTTCAATTCTCCTGGCTTCTGAGAGCACTTGCAAGCATAGGGAGTGTGTGCATGCACGCACGAACACACACTTCTTAAGCTTATAATAATGGTTGGTAGGGCCCTCAAACCAGCTTGAGTCCCCTGAAAAGCTTCTCACTCTCTTGACTCTTATCTGGCAAATTAGTTGTACAAATCTACAGGACAGAAAAGCAGGACAGGCCTCTGCCTCATTTACCCCAATCCGTCCACTGAAAGGCTGAAAGAACTGTCTCCTGTAAGTAATTTCTAAATAATTTAAAGTAAAATTTAGAGTGCAATAAACCAGAAATGACATTTAGTAGGATTGGAGACCATGTGTAGTGTATTATAACTTGGGTAGAAAAAGGCAAACACCATATGAAGGGATGGAAAGCCCATTTTAAAAGGGAAAGAACTGAAGGTCAACACAGTCTAAAGGGCTCAGTCCTGTTAAATGATGCCTATTTGTCAAAACAAGACAAAGGTCAGAGAGTTCGTGGTACTTCCTCTGCATCCCGAAGCACCATGGCACTGTGCACTAATCTCCCTGGGCCTCTGAACTCACCAACACTCTACAGACTCTTACTTTCTCTTCCTGGACCATCTGGGCTTCAATCTGTCTTGACTCAAGTTTGTCTCTAGAGAGATGCCTAGGCTCGCCAGCCTCTGTGGAACTTGCTTGGAGTCTAAATCGCCTCAAACTCACGAATCAATAAACATTAAATTTGACAGTCCCCGGTCCCCATCCCTTGTCAAGGTCTCCTTCTACTGTCACGGTCTGGTAGCTTCTGTCTCTTTCTCCTGCGACGGAGAAAGGAAGGAGGCCTGGGACTGTTTCTTTAGAAGACAGCCAAGTAGCTGAGAGATGTGCGCAGAAGTAAGTTTGGGAACATGAGTGGATGGCAGAGCAGAGGGCGGGAAAAGCGAATGCCCACACCGTCTGAACTGTGCAGACACATTTGGGCAAGCAAGTCTGCACTGCAGTCGAGGGGACTTTTAAAGTAATCTTGGGTCATTGTAATGATGGCCTTAGATGGGTTAGCTTAGCTAGATTAGCTAATCTAGATTAGTTTCTGTCGTTCCAGGGATGTCTCTGCTTATGTTGTTCAGGACATCACAAAGATCCAGCGGGCTTTTTCAGACCATGGACTGTGGCCCATTAGACATAGTGTCAGTCTCACGACTTCTAACTGGTCCTTGATAACAGGTGAGAGACTAGAATAAGAATAGGAAACAGAACATGACACAAGGCTAGAATGTTTCTTTCTGAAATTTGTGTTTCAGTTATAGTGTTCATCAGCTATCTGTATGTTATTATACATGTATGTGCTTTCTTATACATAGTGGGAAAATGTTATACTTTAGATCTATGTATAACTTGGTGACGCAGGCTGTGGTGTGAAAATAATAAAACAAAAAACAGTAGGCGTTCCAACTAACAATCTACCTTTCTAATATGCTAAGTTGTCACCCTAAGCATACCCGAACACTCGGCACAGATTCTCTCCCTCAGTCTCTCTGAGTTTATCAAGAGGTTCAGACACTGTAAGGGCGGACATTGCAATATTTGAAAGATGGGGAAAAGCTCGATGCAAAGGTGCAGGGTTACCACCCTAGCCTGGCGCAGGGATGGGCATGCTAGGAGGGTCATGGACTTTGGGAGTTCCAGACCAACCTCCGCCATACCCTGACACCCGATCTCAAAACCAAACTGGAAATAAAAGATGACAGCGAGAGATGGCTAGAACTAGCCTTTCCACTCTTCTTTGGTTTTTGTCTAGGTGCCTGAGCTTTGTCCCTAATTTGAGTCACTTTGCCTCGAAAGCAAAGTAGGCATTGGTAAATCGTCGTGGGTTTGTCAGTGTTCTCTCCTCAGCATCTTTAGATCGCCGGTAAACAGAAGTAGTCTTAGCGTGCGGTCAGAAAAGTCACCTCAAACCCATAGGCATATATTTCAAAAAGCCTGTGAACTAAGCTATAGAGTAATCAAATACAAATGCAACGTGTGTTATTTATTTATTTAGTTTCCCCCCCCCCCTTTTTTTTCCTCTCAAGACAGGGTTTCTCTGTAGCTTTTAGCTTTGGTTCCTGTCCTAGAACTAGCTCTTGTAGCCCAGGCTGTCCTCAAACTCACAGAAATCCACCTGCCTCTACCTTCTAAGGGACGGGATTAAAGGCATATGCCACCACCTGGCACAAATTCATTTTTAAAAATGTGGTTTGTATGGCCCCCTTTTCATCTGTAGGCACCTATCACACAGGCCCACTGTCTGCTGCAAAATCCTCTAAATACCTAAAGCGAGAAGCATTGCCTTTGCTCAGGCCAATTTTACCCACAAAGCATTTCAAAGCTTCAAGGTCGGGTGGGCTGTGTACAGGTATTAGAAAGTTAGACACAGTCCGTTTGCTCCGATGTCAAGCTGGATGTGGTACTCAGGTTAGGAAAATAAAGTACATTAGAGAGGCTTTACGCGAGGCTGCGGGTGCCAGCTGCAGGACCGCGGTACTCAAGAAACTCCAAGGCACACACCAGAAATCCTCATTTGTCCTGGATCCACTTTGAGAACGGTGGAAATACCCTAGCATCCCGCAGCCAGATGTGCCCCGTGGAGTGGGTGGGGGCTCCAGGTGGGGGGAGATCGCTTACAAAGGCTTATTTTAGCTCTAGTCGTAGAATATAGAAACACGCACGCTACTATAGATGTTACAAACATCTTGTGCTCGCTTCCTTAGAAAAACATGTGAGTTTATGTTCACAACTGTTTTCTTTTGAGAGGAGCTGTAAACACCAGGGCTCAGTATGTGAATCTGGACAGCTAATTAAGATGTTAAAAAGGAACAGCTTATCTTTGGTTTCTATTTTAGGCAATGCTTCAAATACAGACTGATGGTTTAACCAAAGACAGCTGTTTCATTTCACATGCAAAAGCATCATTCAAAAAGAAGTGCTTTGTAAAAAATTTTTAAAAAAGGAAGAAAAATAGGCTTGTTCTGTAATTCTTTCCAATAAATTTGGGGATTTTTCCCACAACTACACTGAAAGGATTTGGGAATACATTTGGGTCCTAGGGGTTTTGTTTGGGGGGGTTGTTTGTTTTTGTATTTGTGTTTCTTTGGAATTTATTATTTCCTTTCTTTGATGTAAACTAAATGTCGGGATAAAAATTTCTAAATAAAGCTACTACCCTTTTTTTAAGGGTATAATAATTACAGAATATACTTAATAAAGTTTCCTGGAAAAGTCTGAGCTAACTTTAAAAAGGATTAACTATACTCAAGAAAAAAAAAAAGAAAGAAAATCTGGAATGGATTTCATATGAGGACATGGGGAATATAGTGTGATCCCCGACCAGTCCTCTTGGACTAAATCTCAAATGAAATATTTAAAGGATTTTTTTCTTAAAGAATTCAGAACAATGTGAAGTGACTTCAAATCAGGCTATATTCGAGGTTCCAGATTTGCATGTGGGCCGGGTAAGACAGCTGCAGCATGGCTGAATTGTTGGCAATTGCTCCTGCAGGAAGAATGGAAATCACAGGGGCTCTCGTCAGTACCCCGGCTTACTTCCTGGCTGTATGCAGACCTTTTGGTGTACTGTGTACATTACCAAACTTGGCTTCCTCTCATGTCCTGCCAACCTTCGGCCTCCCTGTTTTAGACTCTACCAACCTAAGCATTGGCCTGGGCCTTACCTTTGACCCGGATTCCATCTGCCACCCAATTCTGAGCAAGCATGCCTGGGTTTGTTTCCAAAGCACACTTAGGATCAGCTGTTCGCTCTCTGAAGACACGATTGTTTTCTTCAGTTGTTTTTGATTGCCCAGTAGGAATTTAAAAGCTTAAGTCACTCATCCCGCATACTGTGTCTAAAAGCCTATCTATTTCACCCACAAGAAGGCTATAAATCTTTACTACAACCCCATCTCCCTGCAGCCTCTGAGCCCTGAATACCCACCTGGCTTACTTTTCTCCGGTCTCTTCTTTGCTTCCTATTTTTAGGGCATCTGGTCCAGTATGTGCTTCCCTGACTTGGAGCTCACTTTGACTTTGCTTTCCTCTCCGCCTCTGGAGAGCCTCTTCGGGCTAGATTCTACACCCGCATCAAGTCAGCGCCCATACAACGCATGGCTCAGCCAATCTGGTTTTTGTTGTTTGTTTCAAGATAGGGTTTCCCTATATAGCTCTGGATGGTCTGGAACGCTCCATGTCAACAAGGCTGACCTAGAACTCATCAAGGCTCACTTGCCTCTGCCTCCCCAGTGCGAGATTAAAGGTGTATGGTTTCATGCCTGCACAACCCGGCCAGTTTGAACAAACCATTCTCTGTGCCTCTCAATCTCTGGCCCTTATGAGCTCCTCTTTGTACAGCTAGATGCTCTCCTGTTTGCTCAACGTTTCTGCAGGTTCTGCAAACAGTGAATGAATCTATAAACCACTGAATGAAGGTATGGGAGGATAAATGCAAGGGAGTCAGATAGCAAATTCGAACTGTAGGAGATACGCGAAAGGGAACATAGTGGAGACCGGCGGGCAACACGCAGAACTTGCTGACAGGAAGTGACAACCCTGCAGCTGGCTCTATCATCTGATGGGCTGCAAGATGTTGGGAGAGTTCTTCAACTTCTGGAATGTTCCTTGCTTCCATGTGTAGATGAGACCGCCAGTGTTGTGAAAGTCAGGTGAGACAGAGGATGTGAGAAATATTCTGCATCCTATCAACATGGCATCCTTAGTGCTACGGCCAGAATGCTCGTGGCTTTGCAGTCGAAACTTACGGATCGGAGAGTTCAGTGGTTTGCTTTCAGGTGAGCACGTTACTACTGAGTTACACCCAGGTCTCCTAGATGCCAGTGTTTTCCTACAGGAAAAGTAGGTAACCCAGACCAAAGATCAGAAAATGTTCTCAATGTTGATTAAAACAATCTCTGGAAATAAATTGGGGGTTCATCATCTGTTTGGTGTCTCTGAGTCTAATACTTTCCTGCATTAGGTAAACTTACTTAGTAGATGGTTTTTTCCCCTGTGTTTTCTAGATAGCCTCCACTGAGCACAAAATTAACTATTCATATTGGTTGGGGCAAACATTTCATCTCTTCGCACAATAAGCAAAGACTGGAAAATTAACGCCCAGAAGGAACCACACTGCTCATGTAGATGTTTCCTTTAAAATACCTTCACCAGCTCTCCTCTTTATTGCAGGGATTAAAAAACGGTCAGGCATCCAGGTGCAAGCTGGGAGTCCCCTTGAGCTGCTTTTCAATCCCGTCTTCCAGCTCAGTAGCTGAAAATAGTTAGACAAGGAAGGGAGGAAGCAGGTGCCAAGGGCTTCCCAGCGGTGTGGAGTTTCCCTTGGCTAAGAGCACGGGTCAGATTTGTGTCACATTGCTGGCTGATGGAAACTGACGTTGTTTCCCTGTGGACAGGCTTGTCACCTAAACAACTTTGAAACTCCTTCATGTCTCAAATTCATGTGAATGCTTTTAGGCAGCCCTTCAAGAGTGCTGTTCAATACATTTATATATATATATATATATATATATATATATATATATATATATATATACACACACACATGTAGTATTATTTATTATACATATACATTTATATGTATACACACATATGTAGTATTATTTATTATTTAACAGTTTTATTATGTAATATATATTGTTTAAAGAGCCAGAATTCATGAAGACAGAGCTTGTTGGGGATTTGAGAATACTCTGACATGGGGTTTAAGTTCACAGACTTCAGAATCAAGGCATTCTGGATCAAGTCTTCAAAACTGGAAGAGAGTATTCAGCTCTGTCTGCTGCAATAGAAAGTTGCTACAAATTTCTGTGTCTTAAAAGAACAAAAGTTGTTATCACACATGCTAGGAAGCCTGCAGTCTCAACCAGTTAGTTTTCAGGGATATAGTCCTTCTGCCTCCCCACCCCCCGAGAAGGAATCAGAGGACTGGAAAATGACTACTCCTTGGTTTGTGGTTCCATCTACCATCTTGAGAACCTCGGCTCGGTGTCTTTCATTTCTGACCTTCTGCCTCTCTCTTGTAAAAGACTCTTGTCACCCAGTGGCCTGACTTCTGCAACAGGGTGAATGGCAACACCTCAAGACTCTCAGCTCGTGCTTGCAGAGTCTCGTTGGCAGATGCAATGCTGCAGAAGTAGCCAGAAACTGTAGCAGCTCACATTCAGAAAAATCCAGTTATAACATGCATTAGCATGACTGTTATGGGGTAAGCAACCACCTTCTCGTTGGATTTAAGGCACTATCACTAGGAGGGGATTCATGCCTGTTATGTAAACCTAAACCTGGCTAAAACCGATGACTATGGATGTCATAGGCTCTAGGTAGGAATCTACTACTGTTTTGTTAAATGGATATGGTGTCAAATACATAAATATGTCTTCTAAATATTTACTTTTATGCACATAGGTTAGTGCTACTAGTGCCAGGGAAAAGGTCCAACCAGAAAAACTTCTGTTTGAGGTGGGTGATGGTTAATGCAGAGACTTACAACTGGACAAAGTACTGAGAATAAGTGGCCATTGCACGCTCATCCCTAAGGGGGGCATGTGTTTCAATCTCTGTAAGACTCAGGGGATATCACAGATGAGGAGGAAGAAAAAAACACAAGAGCCAGTGAAATGCTGTCTTCTGCACATGGCAAGGGAATGGTATTCATGAACTCACAGGAGCTGTGGCCACCTGCACAAGGCTATACCAGCTAACGTTCCAGCCTGGATAGAGAAGGGGATCATGAAGTCCCCACCCTTCCCTGAGGAGCAACTGTCAGTTAATGGTTGCTGGAGAAGGGAGAATAATTTTCTTTGGTGGTGTAGCCACTGATAAATTGCCTGTGCTTCCATAAACAAGCAAAAATCCCTCCTCATACTCATGCAGGCAGCCCTAAATAAACGCAGTGAGTCACAAGAAAATAGAAAAACAAACAAAATAAAACACAAGACACGTACGTAAGAGAGGCACTTAATGGGAAGAATAAAGGATTCGTCAGGGGTGGAAAATGGATGAAAGAGGAAATTGAATTCAAGGTGAAAACAACCAAAATGCATTATATCCATGTGCAAAATTATCAAGGAACTTTTAAAAATTAAGGAAAGCTACTGGAGTGATTTCAAGAGTTATTCTAAGAGAAGTTACATCAACTGGTCTATTGAAGAGCTCTTGTTTGGGTGCTGGGTAGAGCACAGAGAGCACTGGTGGGGTCAAGAATGCAGGTGTGGGATTTCCCTTGGTATGCTGTGAATACCATTGGTTAATAAAGGAACTGCTTTGGGCCTATAGCAGAGCTATAGGGGAACAGAGCTATGTGGGGGAAACTAAACAGAATGCTGGGAGGAGGAGTTAGAAAAATGCCAGGTAGCCCCACTGGAGACAGATGCCGGAACTTTAGCCAGTAAGCCACAGCCACGTGGTGATACACAGATTGATAGAAATGGGTTAAATTAATATGTAGGAGTTAGCCAATAGGAAGCCAGAGCTAATAAACCAAGCAGTGATTTAATTAATACAGTTTCTGTATGATTGCTTCAGGGCTAATTTTGCGGACAGGAACCAACAAGCAGCCTTCCTTCCAACACTTGGTCTCAACCCTGTTGAGAGGGGATAGCGTCACAGGCTCGTTGCATGAGGAAGCAAATCTACAGAAAGAGATCACAGGCAAGGCTTTATAACAGAGAGTCGTGGGGTTCTATGCCTGCAAAGGGGTAGGAAACAGGGGTCGACAGAGGGAGAGCTCAGCCAGTACCACTAATGTTCTGAAGTCCACTTGACCTCTCAGTGCTAGGAGAACAGCAGGATGGGATTTTAGCATCTCATGTTGAAGGTCTCCCAACTAACCCACTCCTCCCTCCTAGTAACCTATTTCTCCTGGTGACTCCCACTGCAGTTGTCAGTGATGGCCATGACAGCTGTGCTAGGGAGCTCTGGCTCGGACATCATCTGCAGTAGAATTTTGGCTTGCCTGTTCTTGTCTTGGTCTTGTGCAGGCAACCATAAGTCACTATGAGTTCCTGAGTGCAATGGCCTGACAGGTACCTAGGACACCTTTCCACAGACACTCCTTCTAACCTGTGGTTCTTTCAGTCTTTCTGCTCCTTCTTCTGCAGTGCTTCCTGAACCCTGTTGGAGAAGATGTGCTACAAATGTCTCCAGTAGGATGAACACTCCACAATTCCTTATCCTCTGCACTCTGACCAGCAGCAATCTGTATTTGTTGCCATTCACTGCAAAGCCAATGCTGAGAGTTGGGATGTGCACTAATCTGTGGGTGCTGGGAGTTAGACAGGGTCTCATCTTTTTAACATAACAGATATGTGTGCCATGTTTTTATACAGCCACGTGAAGGAAAATTATACTTCAGAGTATGGGTGTAGGGTGGGTATCATTTAGGAGCCATCAATAAAATAAGTCATAATAGAAAGTCAGAGCCTATATAAGAATGAGCTCCTACAACTTTGAAGAGGGCTAATAATTGAGTTACAGACATTTCTTGTCACCACGCCTGGCACATACTAACATCTCAATAAATCGTTTCCATAACGGTAATGGTTCGTGCTCTAAGAAGAAATGTCCTCCCCAGAAGCTTCTGCAGAAGCAGTCACCCACGGCTCTCATTGTCCTCCTACCTCACTTCTGACTCTCTAATCCTCTTGGCTTTTCCTTCACGTTAGGCCCAGAGTCAGGAGCATTTTAACTTGTCTTATCTAGGTGACTTGGAGGTCTCCCAGCTGATCTTGTTCCTCCCTCCTAGCTAAGAAGTGATAGCTCTTTCAAGTCGTAAGCAAAATCATCCCATTCGTCAATGTGTCCAGAGGCTACCCATCTCATGTGGAATGAGATCCGTCAGGATGGGACCTTTGGGAACATGGTCTGGTTTGCTGTCTTCCTGACACCACCTTCTCTTCCTGGCACTACCTTCTCTTCCTGGTCTGGGCTCCTCCAAACCCCCTGCCCCAGTTCACTGTGTCCCAACCACACTGGCTCCAGCTATCCACACACTTGTACTGTGCCAGGCCTCTGTACTTACTGCTCCCCCTCCTGCCACAGATGGCACTCCAGCTCCCGCCCCTATCTCCTTCAGGTCTGTACAGGTTACATGAGAATATACCTGTGCGGGATAGTCTTATGTCACCTTAACACAAGCTAGAGTTACCAGAAGGGAAGGAACCTTAATGGAGACAATTAGATCTAGCTGCGTGGCACTTCCTTAATTAGTGATTGATGGGGGAGGGCCCAGCCCATTGTGGGTGGTGCCATCCCTGGGCTGATGGTCCTGGGTGCTCTAAGAAAGCAGGTTGAGCAAGCCATGGGAAACAAGTCAGTAAGCAGCACCCCCTACGACCTCTGCATCAGCTCCTGCCTCCAGGTCCCTTCTCCAACTGAGTTGTTATCCTGATTTCCTTGATAACGAACATGATGTAGAGGTATAAGCTGAGGAAACTCTTTCCTCCCCAACTTGCTTTGGTCATGGTGTTTCAGTACAGCCATAGTGACCCTAACTGAGACACACCCCTCTCCCCTAGCCCCCACAAACCCCAGTCTTACTTCCTTTCCAGGCTCATCCAACTCTGGGCCGTTTTTATCCATGGGGGACGTTACTTTCAACCCTATGACAATGAGACTCAGGAATACCCCTTTCCTTTCTCCTAGTAGGTTGTAAACTTTATTAAGGTAAAATGGTGATTTTATTTCTATGTTATCAATTAAATTTTGAGGCAGGGTATTCCTGTGTGATTTGCTCTGTCCTGAAGCTTGCCACCCTGCCTCAGCCTTCCAGGAGAGATGGGAAGATAGGTGTATGACTTTCTGGACTATGTAAGAAATAAATAAAGGCCCATACTGATTTCTTAGAGGACCAGAAAGTACAGTAGAGATCTGCTTCATAAAAGGGAGTCTCCAGGCCAAGCGAAGGAAACATTTAGTGTACCATGGCCATACTTGTTTGGGTCTTGTAGGTAGCAAAAGTAATACATTGAAACTCTTAATGAAGATAGCATCACCCTACTTATGCTGAGTGATCCCAAAATAAACCTCAAAAACAAAAGGTCAGCTCCTTTCTTATAGGCATTAAATACTCAGAGTGTCCCATGAGCTTCTGCTCCCTGCTTTTGGATAGCTGTTGCTATCAATCCCCACACAAGTACCTACACAGTTACTGTTTAAACTGCAGTTTCCTGGGGGAGAATTGTACACAGTTTGAGACGCATGGTTTCTGACTGAGCCGTGTCAGTGTTCTGTCGGAAAAACCTTGGCTCTAGAACCAGAAGTCCTCCAAAGTATTTTCCCTGACTTTCCCAGCCTAGCTCAACAAGTAGCCCTTCCCCTGACAGGGCCGCCCCAAAGGCAGGCAGCCCTAGGCTGCCAGGGTTTGGCGAGCAGTTTTAAACTTCTGGACTAATTGAAACTCCCTTGAGCTTGGCAGGGCTCCTTTGCTTCAGTTGGTGGTGGAGATTTAGAGACTCTGTACTGTTTTTGTCTCTTCTGGCCTCAGCTTCTGGAAGGCAGAGTCAGTTTGTAGGAGCGCTGTTGTCTGGGATGTGGAGAGGGAAGCCCATAGCCGGCTCTCCAGCTTTGAAAGGCGTTCCTACATCCGGAGCCAGATATTTGGCAACTCAACTGTTAACTTTCTGTGGTTTTTCCTCCCTGGGATCAACGTGACGTCACCAGTGTAATTTGAGTCCGGAGCTTTGTTCACACTTTAAATAGCAGTCCAGGGACGATTTTACACACACTCCCTTGAAGCACTCAAGCTGACCTGGGGGAAGACCCACGTCGATGAAAGCAAAGAGAAGCCACCAAGCCACCAGCATGTCCTCGTCTCTCCGAGTAAGCCCGTCCATCCACGGCTACCACTTTGACACGGCCTCTCGCAAGAAAGCTGTGGGCAACATCTTTGAAAACATAGACCAGCAGTCCCTGCAGAGGCTCTTCAGGAACTCTGGAGACAAGAAGGCAGAGGAGCGGGCCAAGATCATTCTTGCCATCGATCAAGACTTGGAGGAGAAAACACGAGCTCTCATGGCCCTGAAGAAGAGGACCAAAGACAAGCTTCTCCAGTTCCTCAGACTGCGGAAATATTCCATCAAGGTGCACTGAGCATAGCAGGATGGGTCATGAGCTTATCCGCCAATGGACCTTTAAAGACAGACCCAGCCAGCGAGCCTGCCAGCCCGGGCAAGAGCAGCGTCCCGCGCGCGTGCATATGCTTGAGCGCTTCTTCCATCAGGACCCCGAGGATGGAAGGGGACAGAGCACACCAGCTACAAAGACTCCAACTCCTTGCAGCCCTGAGCTGTCAGACTGAGGGTAAAGTGCCTTCAGCAGGCGTTGAGAACTCTCCCGGCCAGAAAGAACTGGCTTTGCTCTGGTAGGAGAGGATAGAAGCACGGAACAGAACGTGACAGACAGACCGGGACTGGCAGAGTGCACCCAGGGTCACCAGCAAGGCCCTAAGACTGAACTAAAACCGAACTTGGTTTTTGGTGGTGTCGTTTGGTTTGTTATTTTGTTTTCTTTTCCTTTTCTTTTTTTAAAAATGTGTCAAAGCAGATAGGGAGAGGGAGGAAGGAGGAGGGATAACAAACCTGAATGGTTTACTGAGTTTTTAAAATCTGAATGTTTAAAATGTGGCTAAACCTCAATGCAGTTTATTAGCCAAGATTTTTAGAGATCAGTAATTGATTGCTTACATTTGTTACAATGACTAAGAAAGTGTATTGCCTGGTGTTAAAGTCAGGGGACTGGGTGCTTTGCCCAGCCCAGGAAAACCCACACCACTGTCTACATGTTTCTAGAGGATTTGTATACATTTCAACCAGGTTTGCACAAAGTTGAAATAATGGGGCTATCCATAAATCTGAAGTACTGTGAACAATTTTTTAATGTTTTTTACTCTCTGACTAATGCTAACATCTAATCTAATTAAATGTCCTAAAGATACTGCAGCCATCACTAGAAAGTGAGCTTGGGAGACTTCAGAAGATGCTGTGTGGCCTTTATAATTTATTACACATTGTAAGTGATACGCAGCCCTAATAAATTATTATATATAAACGTAGCTTCTCTTGGTCTGTGCTGATTGGTCCCACAGGAAAAAAAATCTAGATTGGTAAGTTTGGATCATTCTAAACTTTAATAGGGGGCTGAGTCTAAAGCTGTAGGGGCTTTCAGAGCAGTTTTGTGGAGACTGCCAAACTTTCCCCAAACAAATTATTGCACCAAGTGTCTACAGAATTTCTTTGCCCCAGTTCTAAATGTTGTGGCAGGGATATAGTTATCCACAGAGTAACTTTCCAACATTGCTTTTATATATCCATTATATATTTCCATGTTTGTGGAATCTCTCCTCTGTCATCATAGCTGATATCCATGGGTACCCACTTATTTCTTCCTGATCAGTTTGATTTGAAGTTAGAGTAAATAAGGATAAAGTTTCTGTGGGTTAGTATAACTTTACCATCTCTTTCATTATTTCTGCATTATTTATAATAAAGCATTTCTAAGGAGGCATACACAAATGCCCACTGTGCTTTCTTAACAGAAAAGCAAAAACAATCTCCAGAAATTGTTTCAGCGAAAACCTACCAAAAATTTGACTACAGTATTTCAAAACACATGAACTATCTGAAATCTTCAGGAGGGTTAAAAGCCAGAATTTTAAGTACAAAACTTATAAAAGGAAAGAAAGGTGGTAAAATGCTATATTCAGCTATTAGTTATGAAGCTACTGAAGGTCACTACAAATCATCCTTATGGGACCCTTAGGGTTGTAGACAGTGTTTGATCATTTGCACAGGCCAGCATGTGCAAAACCCTGAAATTCATTCCCAGGAAATAAGGAAAAGGTGAAGGGAAAGTTATTCTAGCAGTGTGTGTGTGTGTGTGTGTGTGTGTGTGTGTGTGTGTGTATGCGTGTGCAATGCCCTTGACCATTTTTTTCTGGGAATATTATTCATAATCATCATCATCATCATCATCATTATCAGATTTTCAAAGACAACCATGACATCAAAAGAATTTAGGACCCACAGAGGCAGGGCTTCACAGGGAGCAGTCAGCTAGCCAGAATATGATTATGAAAGTGGAGGCTGTGGACAAGCCCTCTGCTCCATCCTCCTGTCTCTCAGCCTGATACACCTAGCTAACTAACTGCTATCTGCGTGTGCTTGGAGTAAGTTTCCCGTTCCTTATGGGAAGCCTCACAGAGGACTTTTAAGCTGCACTTTATTCAAAGACAGAGCTGGGCATGGCTGTCTGGGCTTGAAATCCTACCACTCAGGAGGATCATGAGTTTGAGGCCAGTAACAGTCACTTTGTGAAATGATGTCTTCGAAACCCATCAGCCCATCCATTCCTCCATGCATCCCAATAAAGGAGGTACATCTCAGATGCTGAGCTGAGAGCCTGGGTTTAACCCACCCCAGGCCCTCAGAACTCTGTCTTCTGCTGCTGTTGTTTTTCAGAAGAGTGTGGTGAGGGCTTGACTTTTTTACACAAGAACGTTAAGTTGTATTAACTTTTTTTTTTTTTTGGCAACATCTTGCTGTTATTTTCTGATTTCAACACCAATGCACAAGGAAGAAAAACAGAAACTCCTCCAGCAGGTTGTCCCAAGCACTCGTCTCTGCTTTGGGGAGAACACAGAGTGGGAGCGGTGTGATTGTGCAGGAACATTTTAGGTACATGAAGAACATTGTATAATGTCAGATGAAAGTAGGCATTATCAGAAAAGGGAGACTGTGGGGCCAGAGAGATGGCACAGTAGTTCAGAGCACACACTGTTCCTGCAGAGGACTGGTTTTGGTTCCAGATACAACACATGTGACTCAAGATTACCAGTAACTCCTGATCTGATACCTCTCCCCTCAGTGGGCACCTACACTAATGTGTACAAATTCACACACACACACACACACACACACACACACACACGCATGCAATCCAAATTAAATCTTAAAAAAATGTAAAGGACGATTAGTTCAGTCCTGAGTTCTATTTCTGACATGGGGAGAATCAAATCAATTGTAAGATCTTGTAATAAAAGAAATAAAGCATAAAGGGCTCAGTAGCTCATATATTAGCTCATTTGGACCATAGCAATAACTAACTTTTACCAAGAGCTAGTACTAGTGGCCAGATAATTCTCTAACTACTTTTGTTATGTAAGTGGTGAGAGCAAGCATGTCCTCATTTATGTCTCCCTGTACACACAAGGCTGTAAGCTTCAAGAGTTGAGGAAATTTGCCAATGACATATAACTCCAGGAAGAATGGCCTCCATGCCCAGACAGTGGCTTTGACCATGTCACCAGGACAGACAAAGCTCCCTCCTCCTCTGTAGTTAGCGATCAGTCACTTTGTTTTCAGCTGTATCTGTCTGTCTGTCCACCACAGGGACAGGTCGTAGTTAACCATTTTGGTAGTGTCATACAGCTAAGGCAGTATTGTGTTCGCAGCTTAAAGCCAAGGCCACTCTTCGTGTCTCCTCCAAGCAACTAAGGGCTTAGGTCTGGTTTTCTCTTTAGGCATGTCAGAAAGCATGGGCTCACTGATTTTTTGATCCAGCTTCCTACCTTCTCACAGTAAAAGGAAGCCCAGCAGCAGGTGGGATTTACTGAGAAAGGTCTAAGTTATGTGTCTAGCTACGCATTCTTCTACTGTCGTGGGGAGCTCTGAATGTAACTGATATTTCCCTGAGAAGCTGGATTTGCTAACTTTAAAGAGAGGCCCACTGTCTGTGGTTTCTGTGCCCTTGCAGACACATCAGACACCTTCGTGCTTGTACACAAGTTCCCAGCACGAGCTCGGTTTTAGGTGACCCTTCATGTATGGGGAGTTGAGCAGTAGGGGCTGAATTTATAGCTTATCTGCTCTCATAGGCTTCACCTAGAGGTGTGAACCAAGGCCAGAAAAGACACTGCTTCCTGTTAGAGTGTTGACAAGGGCTTTGAAACAAACAGGAATGAGTCATTGGAACAGCAGAAACTGTAATTGTGGCTGTAAATGCATGGGTGTGTGTGTCTGAGTGCGTGTTTGCTTAGGTGTGTAAGTACATGTCTTCTGTGTGTGTCTAAGCATGTCTTTTGTATGTGCCTGTATTGGTGGTCTGTATTTATGTGTGGACCTGCACATACCTGCATATCTGTGAGTGTATGTGTGGAATGTTATGTGTGCATCTATGTGCATCTGTGTGTCTGCAAGTGTATGCGTGTGATGATGTGTCTGAATGGATATCACATGTGTGGTGACTGCGTGTCTTATGGCTGTATAAGTGATATATCTGTCTGTGTGACTGAATGAGCAGACTTGTGTCTGGTGTGTGTGTGTATGTGTGTTTGTGTGTGTGCATGAGAGGGGGAGAGAGAGAGAGAAACACACAGACTGACAAGTAGACAGAAAGGAACAAAGTATGTTTGTCTGTGTGGATCTATGAAGTGTGAGCATGTATGTGCCTGTATGGATATGTGTCTGTATCTGAGTGCACATATATGTGTGACTACATTTGTTTATATGTGTGGCTGTGTAGCTGTGATATCTGTATGTTTTGGTCTGTGAGCCAGTATGCCTGTGTATGTCTCCTTGACTGCTTATGTT
>NC_022032.1:2254540-2291448 GCF_000317375.1 Microtus ochrogaster | reverse complement strand
TATGTGTGCACGTGTCTGTACTGTGCAAGGTAGATTAGCACATAGTCCTAACCTGACAGATGCTTCAAGATTTGATGGAGGAGCAGCAGACAAGAAGGAAAATTTTTTGCCGGCCCACGGACATATTGACCATGAAGGCAAGGAGGCCAGAAAGAGTGGTTCATGCTTGAGTCTCCGTTGATTGCCACTAGGGGGACTAAGCAATAAAGAGTGACAATCAAAAGAGACTAGGCCTTTAAGGACAAGTTAGGATCCATCTGTCCTGACAGCAAGGGGAAGCACTGGGGACTTTACGTATGCTAGTAACACTTGCTAGCTGGTGGTGCACATCTGGCCTTGAAAAAATAATGTATTAAACAGCAGCAGATCTCACGGTCAGCTCGCAAAGATTCCTCTAGAACCCAGTGGCCTCTTCCCTGTGGGGCAGAGGGAAAAGGCATGTGACTTAGTGACAGCAAGCCACTACATGGAAGCTATTGATGACCCAGAAGACCCTGAGCAGAAAAGGCTGCCAGGTGAGATGGGGACATGGCCATCTTACAGACTTCCCAGCCTAAACTTTCAGATTTGTGGCTGTCTAGATGATGTGTTGAGTCCGACTCTTTTGCTAGTAAAAACAGCTATCTGGCTCTTCCCACACGGGCAAGCCTTCTGAAGTTTCCAGGCACTTGGTGTGTCTCCCACAATCCTATTAAAATACCCTGCTTCGGTGTGAACACACGTTTGGTAGATACAGTTTAGAAACCTACAAGCAAAATTACCTTACAGAATTTTGCCAGTAAACTCGTGTCCCCTAAGGTTTTGAGGAGCTTAGAGAAAGCAGGTTTTTCCTGTAGCAATGTGTTCTCTACATGCTACACCAAACACTGCAGACACACCTCCTGGGGCCCAGAGGACCTCCTTACCCCACCCCCACACTCTAGGCCTTGTTTCCTCTCTTGAGGACAGCCCCAGTGTGCAAATACCACCATATTGAGGTGGGACTTGCAGGAAGGAAGGATTCCTAATTCTATGGACAAATTCCTTTCTTGCTCTTGTCTGCGACTAGAAGACATCTGCCCCATTTTCATCCTCATAGTCTTCTCCAAGGGCAATGATAAACTGGACCTGCCTAGCCTCCCACAATCAGCTGGTCTCTCTCTCTCTCTCTCTCTCTCTCTCTCTCTCCCTCTCCCTCTCCCTCTCCCTCTCCCTCCCCCCCCTCTCTCATACAACAACAATCCAGTGAGAAGCTTTGATTGTTAGCAACAGTCACCCAGAGGCACAAGGCCTCTTACAGACTCTGTCCTGGGTGGTTGGTGCTCCTGCCCAGACTCTCTGGTAATGTTTCGCCCACTTCGACTTCTACTCAAGGGCAGAGTCACTGAGGCCATCTCTACTGTGCGCAGAGCTGTAACCATCCAAACCTTCCGATCATACAGCCCACGACTCGGTATTCACAAAGCTCCGTCAGAGTGTCAGAACCCTTCCTTGGGTTACACTGCACCTTCCAGTCCTTTATAATATAAGACCAAGAGCGAGGGTCCATCCCACTGCACCGTAGCTTTTCTTAGCTTAGTGATCCCGTCCTTCATTAAAAATGTATGGCTAGGAAGATAGCTGATGGTAGTGCTGCCTTGATTATAATGATTGCAGTAGTGTAGGCGACCCCTTCGCTTTGCTGATGTATTTTCTTTGGATTTAATCCAACATTTGGCATACACGTATGTTAACCAGGAGGTGTGGTTCTCGTCACTTTCTTTCTCATCCTCCTGAATTGTGTCTGTCCTTAGAGACTATTTATGCCTAGCTCTTACCCCTTGAGAGGTTTGGGAGAACTCTGTGGTTCTGGGGGAGCCCTTCCTACTGACGCTAGGGAAATCCCAGGCCCGGGCACTTTTTGCAAGCCTGTTCTTAGCAGAACCCTATGGGGAGCCCTTTCGAATCCAGGTTGGATTTAATGAACCAGAGTTTGGGGGGCTGGACCCTGCTGCCTCCGCTCAGCAATTGCTCCTTGGGTGGTATTTCGGCTCAGTCAGATTGAGAACCACTGACCTAGATTAAAGTGACACGCTGTGCTTACCGTAAAGACACGGCTCATTTCTATCCATCCAATCATCCCCAGCTGCATTGCGGGCCTCAATACAGTTTGCAAACCATTAACCCAAGGTGTGATTTGTCCCTTATCATGAAATGTCTCATTTTCATCATATCTAATCCAAACAATACCATTACTTTGACTTTCTGTTCTAGGAATCAACCTGGTTGTACCATTCCTTACTGTTGACATTATTAGTGAAACTCCACAGAGTATATCGTCTTAGCAATCACTGTGCTTTTCTTTTCTGTTATTTTTGTTTGCCTTTTTAAGACAGGGTTTCTCTGTGCAGCCCTGGCTGCCCTGAAAGTCACTCTGTAGACGAGGCTGGCCTCGAACCCAGAGATCTGCCTGGCTCTGCCTCCTAAATGCTGGGACTAAAGATTTGTGCCACCACCGCCCAGCCTCACTGTGTTTTTCAAAGAAGGGACTGTCTTTACCCCTCTTCACATATTCCCCACTTGACTGCTATTCTAGAAGATTCCTCCTTAGTCCAGACAACTTAGTCTGTTCAGAAGAATGATTAATGCTTGTCTCTAGCAGTCATTTATGTGGGTTAGAGCACCAGCAGCAGTTACGGGAGCACTCTCCTCCTGGAGGTCCTCATCCACAGACACGCTACAGGGAGCAGGGCAGACAGCCTGGAGGAACAGGGGACACCTGAAATCCGCAGCAGCAAAACAAACAGCCATGACAGTATGCCAAAGAGCAATCTACTTTCTGATTCCCCTCTCCTTGACCCTGTCTGGTGACAGCTGGAAACTTCCTGTCCATACCGTATGATGGACAGCAGAAAGACAGACCAAGATGATTTGAAGATTTGGGTTCTAGTCCTGTTGCAGCCTTTTATTAGGTGCATGGAATTTTGAGGAAGTTAGGTATGCTTTATTAAACCCACTTAATTATCAAAAACATCAGTAGCGACAATAGAATATTTTAGTTTGTTAGGACCACCACTGTTACGGTTTGAACCTGGAAGGTTCCTGACTTAATGTCTTGAATAAGCATTCTTAAAGAGTGTCAGTGTTTTGAAAGTCTGTGGAACTTCCGGAGGTAGAACATACCTGATATGTTATAGAAGTCATGTATTAGTCATGGGCACTTGGAAACAGACCCTGGCTCAGATAAGCTCTCTGCTTCCCAGTCTACCACAGTGCGAATGGCAATCACCGTAGGTTGTTTTATATCCGACACAGCAGCTGCACCTGAATCTACTGTTGTTTCAGCCAGAGACTGGGCAACCGCAGATACTGGCTTGTGTCTCTGGTCAAGGCAGGACGCTTACGTCCCACCAGACGAGGCTCCTGCTGCTGCCACCGAGTGCAGTTTTAAACTAAATCTCTATTGTTCTATTTAGCACGAAGGCTCAGGATTCAGAGGCGGGGTGAAAACCTGCTAGCTCAGAGAGGCTGAGGAGCAACTAGCTGCCTTTTCCTCTTCCCCGACATCTCTGAAAAACACCGTGCAAACCAAAAGAGACTACCACACTCAAAGTCCCCCCCTGCTATTTCTTCCAGTCTCTCATCAGTTTCCTGGACCCCCTGCCTCTGTGATTACTTTCTGCCAACTGGTTGTTGGCTCTACCTCCTGACTCAAGGTTGATTTTATTTAACGCAAATGCCAACTTGGGGTTCACAGTGTTATCACGTAGCCCATAACAGCCCTATTGGCCCTTGGCCGTGAACCTCACCACGCATTCCCTGCCTTGATGACTGTGTAGTCTAAAACCATGAGTCAAAGTAAATCCTCCCTCCTTAAGTGGCCCTGTCAGGGACTGGGCCATAGTGACACCAAGCATAACTAATACAGCCATTGACTGATTAGCTTCATGGGGAGTTTTACTTCTTCTTTGGAGGCTGTGCATGAGGTCAGGGCTGCTGTCGCCTGTGGCTCCTTCCCATGTGGACAGCAGGCTCTCAAGCCTTTCACACGCCCATCCTCCCTCAAGCCTTTCACACGCCCATCCTCCTGTGTGTGTCTAATGTCTGCGGCTTACATGCCCTTCTCATAAAGATCAGTCAGTCATACTGGACGGGAGCTCAGTCCAATCATAGAATTTCCTCTTTCAGAGTCTAGCAACACAGTTACATTTGGAGATCTTTCAACTGATGGATTGTCACCGTCGTTCGACCCATAACACTTTGTGCTTGTCTCTCTTGATTGCCGTAAGTCTGACATAGCAACCCATGCGGCAGTTAAGCCCCTGGTTAAGTGCCCGGAAGGGTGTGTGAGCGCTGCTCTTGGTTAATCATTACAAATGCCTCAAGCACAGAGCTTTATGTGGTACAAGATGCTTCACAAGTGTTTGTTCAGTTTTTAACGCGAACAGATATCACTTTAACACAGGTATTTGTCTGAGGTCTCAACACTACTCTCTGAAAGTACTTTGGCATCTCCCGATCACCGCAACCTCTCAAAAGAGGGCTCTGTTCTCTGCGCCCCATCAGCCGGAGCCACGGCTCATGCTGAAAGAGCTGTGTGAATGACAGCATTTTTGCCAAGGCATTTTGCCACCGCTAAGCACTTTGCCTTCTTTCCTGTAAGCACGGTAGCTTGAATTCCTTCAGGGGAAGCAAACACATTCTCTGATCCTTTGGGAACCAGCTTCACTGACACTCCAGTCTGTTGTTTTTGATAAAGCCTCTGTATGTCTTGGTACAGATCTAAGACAACTGAACACTGTGTCCTGGCCTCTTCCAGTTTGAGCCCTATCACAACCAGAGATTGCCACAGCCTGGGCGTTTCGTTTGGACGAGCATGACAGAGGGAGGGTAGTTCCTCAACAAGGAAAAGGCTGTGCTGACCACAAAAGTAACTTTATATATCTTACCTTAGAGGGAAAGAATTTCAGAATCAACGGAATGGTTTAGGCAGCTGCATAATCTGCTCTTGAGAAGTGTGGGAACTGGGGAAGGAATTCTTGCTTGTGTTTCACCAACCAAACTTTATTGGGTGTAGACTTCAATTACCAACTACAAAGATCATATTGTGTTACCCTAAATAGTCATTTAATAAGATGAATTGGTTAAACTGTATCAGTTAAGTAAGTGCAGGATGTTACATCGGCAAAATGACAATTGGAGTATCTGATTTTTGTCTTGAAGTTTTTTCAGTCACAACGAATAGCCAAGAGTGAATGGCTTTTTCTTCCACATTTGAAGACCAAGCCTAACATGTAAATCTGTTTCGTTCCTGAAAGATTTCAATGCGTCTACATGCAACTGAATGGATTTCAAGCCTACATCTCTTTCGACTCCTTTACAGCTGTTTCTTGTTATTTTAAACAGATGTAAAAGGACTGAGTTGTAATTTTAAATTTTAAAAGCTTGCTGCTGCTCTCAGAGGTGTCTGTGAAAATACGGGACTAACGAGACATGATGGTTCCTCAGGCCAGGCTGGGGTGGATCGGCTGGCTGCATTACTGCTCAGACCTCTGCAGGTAAGCTAAGAAAGAGCAGAAACTCCACATCCTGGGGACTGCAGCCGAGAGACTCAGGAAGACAGTCATTCTAAGAAAATGCGCCATCTGCAATATAAAGAGTGACTCCTGACTTACTAATTGATGGGCGAAGTTGAACCCCTAAATAACAGGACAAAACACAAGGGAAGGCTAAAGGAGATGGAGAGCTCTGAGGACATTCACCTCACCTTGGCAAGCTTTGACAGACTTTCCACAGCAGAGCTCACCTCCTGACCTCGGAGACACATGTGTACCACGTGTGAAAGATTACTCCACCACTCAGTGACTTGAGGTGAACACTACTGTGCTTAGCACGTAGCTCTGTGTGGGGCCGTGTTCATCCTTTGACCTGAGCCCATGTCACTGTCTTCTGCCAGGTTCTCCGGTGCCTCTGGTCAGCTGGTGGCTGGATGACATGTGGTGACCTCACTCAGATGACTGGTGACTGGCAGGCCCTTGGCTATGGTGTCCTGATTTCTGCCAGTTTGGGCCCCAGATTAGCACTGGGTGCTCAGCCATAGCTCAGCTGTCTGTGCATTTCTCAACTCCTTCCTGTTTGCCTGCCTCATCGCTGTGTCCTCTGCTTACCTCCCACCTTCTCCGTGAGCTCATCTGAGTAACCGCACTTCAGCGCTGAGAATCAACCCCCGTGACTAATGAATGCAGCTCTTCAAAGTCCGCCACTCTCTCCGAAATGCTGCCTTGCTTGCCTCTGTCCCTAGCTTGGTCTTCCATAGTGTGCGAATGAGCTCAGGCAGTGTTCAGAGAGCATCCGTTGCTGTTTCTCTGTGACCCCCTTGGTGGGACAGGAAGAACCAAGCCTTCATGCCCAATCTCACGTCTGCGACAGTGCCAAAGCAGTCAGCAAAAATCAGCAGAATCCTGCCCAACTGTAATGTCTCCTCCATAGGAGAAGGGCAGGTGATGTCACCGGACCTCTGAACTCGTTCACTGAATAACCTCCCTCTGGAAAGGTTTTAACATTAACTGCCCGTTCTGTTCCCGGGGACAGTGGAAACGCTGTGATGCCGGCCTGGAGGAGACAGACTGACTCAGGGCAAAGAATTAATGGAAGCATATGGCTCCTGCGAGCAGGAAACACTTTGATAGGCCTTTCCTCTTTTTGTTACCCGGAGAGCCTTGACAATAGACTCCACCTTGAGCAGCTGCTCCGGCCCCTGTGATGATCACAGCACATTTTCCGCATCAGACTTACAGTCTGCACCAGGGAGTGCTCAGGAAGGCGCGGTCACAATGTTGGGGTCTGCCCTTGAGCCCCCACACTGGACAGTGGGTGGAGGCTGCGCCCTGAAGACATCCAAGGATCCTTTTGGCAGGCGGTTCAGGAAGTCCATCTGCTGCTGCTGTTCCTCTGACCTTTAGTTAGAACGCTCCCTAAACTGGAAAGAAACTACCAGAAATAAGCTAAAGCCAAACTAGCTTGGGCTCTATGTTTAAACCAAGTCAAATCTGTAACTAGGTAAAGAAAGTATCCTGATTTTTTCTTTAATCTTTTGTTTTTAGTGCCTGGGTATACAGTATCAGGACTCTATGGGATGATTCATAATTTCATTTAATCTTTTCATCATTCCTGGCAGGCAAGTATTATCGTCTCCACTTTGCAGACAAGCAGACTGAGGCTCATTGAGCCCCACCAGCTTTCTCAATGCTTATCTGACTTCATCAGAAAGAAAAATTCAGGTCAAGGACTCCATCTCAGTCCTACACAAAATCTCACCATTATCTTCAATGAATCCCAAACTCTGGTGTTTAACAGTTTTTATTCCCTGTTTCTGTATTTGGTGTCAAGAGACTCTTAGAAACTTTAGGAATAAAGAGGCCTGGCTCCAACGATCCACCCCGTTATGTAACGTTGTATAAGTTACTTAGCTTGGAGGCATCCAGCACCTTCTGTGACTTAAGGAACAAGGATTAAATGGAACTTCAGCCATCCTTGTTTCTGTATTACAACCCAGTCATAAATGTTGTATGGACTTTGTGGCCATTAGGAGAGCCACCAACAAACTGTAACAGGAGTGACCCAGGAACTAAGTGTCACCAAAGGCAGAGAAAGTAGAATCCTTGCTCCCTCTAGTTAGACATTGTCGTGGAACACAGCAATGTTTTAGAAGTGTTTAGAAGCCTTGCTCTAGAATGGCCATATGACTCAGCAAGCCAACTCCTGGTTCTGCGCCCCGAGGACTGAGAGTGGCTGAGCAGTCACGGGTGCACACACACTCTTATTATCCTTATGCCCATTAGGCCAAAGCCGGGGGCGGTGCACACATCAGTGGATGAACGGGTAACAAAGAGTTACACTTGGAAAGGAGATGTGATTCAGCCTTAGAATTCTGACGCACGCCAGCCCTGGGCGAGTCCGGAGACATCACACTGAGGGAAATAAGCACAAAAGGGCAAGTCCTGCCAGCTCTCAGAAGCCCAAGTGAAGTCTACAGGGGTGAGGGGGTGGGAGGACAACTCAGTTTGGGATGGGCAGAGGGGAAATGGAGAGTTGGATGTCTCTGGAGTCTTACTGTGGAAGGAGAAGAGTTTGGGAGTTAGTGGTGGCCGACATGAATACGAATGTGTGTTGTCTCACTTAGCGCTACACCTAAATCACCTCAAATGGCAAACCACATTCTAAAGAACAAACAAAGATGCTTGTGGTTGCATACAGCTGTGACCCCAGCACTGGCAGGCTGAGTCAGTCTGATCTCTACTCAAATCAGCCCAGACTCCACAGTGAGTTTAAGGTCAGCCTGGAATACGTAGGAGAATCATAGCTTTAAAAATCTCAATAAAAACTCAAATAAACAAACAAATAAATATAAAAAAATAAGTAAATAAACTTCATTTCAAATAAAACTGAAGTTAACAATTAAGGTTGGATCTTAGTACCCATGTTTAAGTATATGCTCCTTTCTTGAAGTGTTAGGGTCATCCAATTTTATAATCGCTTTTAGGGATTTTTAAGATCTTGTAGCCTCTATAGGCAGGAACTGTGAGCAAGCCACTTGCTGTACTCTGCACCAGGGTGAATGGGATGTGTGGTCATGATTATGACACAAGATCAAGACAGATGTCGGTAAATAAGACAATTCTGTAACTGGAGAAGCATAGCAGACCCGAGACAATTAGATCAAGACAATGCTGCAGGATCCCGGGCAGTGCTGTTAGCATGGCTGGCCAGGGGAAGCCACAAAGTGTGTGTGGTACAGTGATGTGAGCAGTGGCCCTGGGAAATTCCAGGCTGGAGAAAGGAACGGTTTGACGTGCGTGTGTGTGCGCGCGTGTGTGTGTGTGTGTGTGTGTGTGTGCGCGCGCGCGTGCGCGTGCATGTGTGTATGTGATGTGTGTTTAAAGGCAGGCTCTCTCTGTGCAGCTCTAGTAGGTCAGGAGCTCATTTCGTAGCTATGTAGATCAGGCTGGCCTCGAACTCATAAAGATCCGCCTGCCTTTGCCTCACATGTGCTGGGACTAAAGGAGTATGTCATTATGCCTGACTGAATTTGTGTTTTTAAAAGGCCATTCTGGCTTTCTTTCTACCAAAGGAAGCAACAGCGTGAGTCTTCCCGGTAGCTATGAGACTGAGTAGATTGGAGACCGTAGAAATGGAGGTGGACACAGTAGTTAGATTTTTCAGATCATTTGGGAGGCAGCATCAACAGACTTGGGGGAAGTGCTGGCAAGTCCGTAATTTTCACCAGTGGTACCACCGCCATCCTCGGGTCTCTCAGTATCCACTAATGTCCTGTTCCTCTTGTAGCCCACAGTGTGCAGCTCTTGTTTCTCAATGTGCCTTTCACCCTACAGCTAGCTCTTGCTTTCTAAGGCATCACTCTGCAAGACTTGATTGGGTAGCCCAGGGGTGGGGCCCTTGCCTATGACTTTGATCTGATGGGGTTAGCCCAGGGGTGGGGCCCTTGCTTATGACTTTGATCTGAGGGGTAGCTCAGTGGTGGGGCCCTTGCCCATGACTTTGATTTGAGGGATAGCCCAGTGGTGGGGCCCTTGCCCATGACTTCTATCTGATGGGGTAAGCCCAGGGGTGGGGCCCTTGCTTATGACTTTGACCTGAGGGGTAGCCCAGTGGTGGGGCCCTTGCCAATGACTTTGATCTGAGGGATAGCCCAGTGGTGGGGTCCTTGCCCATGACTTTGATTCCACACCACTCATGTAACTTCTTCATACCTCATAATTTTTATCTCAGTGACAATATCCCTGAAATAAAGATGAGGGGAAGAAGGGTTTATTTGGCACAATGTTTCAGAGATCTTCCTGACTTGGGGCCTGAGCTATGGTTGAGCATCATGACAGCAGGATGGGGTAGAGGGCAATAGAGGAGACTCTTGACCTAATGAATACAGGAAGTCAAGAGAGGAAGGGGCTGAGGGTCATAGTTAACATTTAAAGACATGTCCCTGGTGACCTATTTCCTCTAATTAAGTGCTCCCTCCTTAAGTTTCCACCACCTCTGAAATAGTGCCACCAGCTGGGGACAAGGTCATAGCTGGGCCCTTGTGGGGTGAAGGGGTATGTCATGCTCAGACCGTAATAGTTTCCCTGCAGAATCAGGTTCATCTTCCCAGCCTGGCATCTAAGTGTCTTTGCAGGTGGAATCAGAATTTGGTTGGAATGCCGATGGGGCAAGACTTCACACTTGAAGCTGTCTAGCATTTAGCTGTAGCTGCTGAGCGAGCGAATAACTGAAGAACCACGTCAAGCTGACAACATTGGCCTGTGAATATATTGCCAGGGAAGCCATCACTCTCACTTCTAACAATTGCACAGCTGAACATAGGCAGTGCCATTGTTTCTTAAGGCCAAGATTTAGGAGATGCCAAGATGAACGGTCCTGCTTTCAATTTTGATAGTAGAATTGGAGGAGGGAGGAGAACGAGGGGAGACACCTCTACAAACCATTGTAATGTAAGACAGTAAGCACAACACAACGAAGTACTGCAATAACAATGCTAGCTGGAGAAAGTATTCCCAGCCTAGAAGCTGTGCATGTCCCGGCTTGATTGAAGAAAGCCTTTCTCATCCTTGGCTGTCTTTTCAGTCTGTTTGTCCCTTGTCCCAGCTGGCAGAAGTCTGGCTTCTGGAATGCTGGGTCTGGCTGCGGATCTTCCAGTAGGCTAAGGTCCCATCCTGTGTTGGGGCCCAATGCTGCTCAACCTTTACCATGCAGATTCTGAGCCTGGAGGATTCTGGGGAGGATTGCAGCATTCTCTGACATTCTGCTTTTCTAACAAACTTCCCGGGGACGCTCTTGATGGGCCTGCCAAGCAGAGAGTAGTGGTAATCCTGCAACTCCCTGGAAACAACCCTGTCTGCGTTTGCTAAGAGTGAGACTCTGTGCTTTCCCCTTGAGTGAGCTAGCATCTATGGCATTGGGATCCCTGGCTGACCTGCAGCTCTCTAGCCTGCTACCGCTTCCTAGGAGCTAGGACAGCAGGTGTGTTCCGAGTTCCAGGCTTCATCAGGCGCTCTGCCTCTGCCCTCCCTGGTGGGTGCTTCTTCCCAAGTCTCTTTCCTCAGGGAATCAAAGACTCCTTGAAGGAGAACCAGGGCTGACTCACTGAGATCCTCAGATGGTAGGCATCTGTTTGTCATAGGGCTGGGCTTTAATAAATATTTGCTCAGTTGGATTTGAGTTAAAATACAATTGCATGTGGAAGAGATGTGTACATGCACGTGCTTGCGTCTGTGTAAGTAACTGTATCTGTATGTAATGGCTTGTTCAATGAGTCAGCACAGGCGTGTAAGTCACCTTTGAGTTATAACAAAATATAGACTGCAGTTATCAAGGTTATCAAGGCAAGGAAATAACCTACAATATGTATTTGATGAAGACTTTTCTTTTTTTGATTGCTGATACTAGGCCTTCAGACCCTAAATCGTGTCTTGTGCATAGTGAATGATCCAATAACTATCTTTCAAAGCTAGCAAAAGAAGATACTAAACCTCTATTCTCTGAATAATCGCAAATTTAGTCCCTGGAAAAGGAAGAGGCTAAATTGTGGTAAGAGCCATGTTTTTGCTAGGATAAGGAGAAAGCCAAACAAATGGTGTTTGGGTCATTTTCTGCCTTAAAGAGAAAGCCAGAGAACCCAGAATTCCCTCCCATATATTAAATTCACATTACACATTCCTTTAATGAAGAACCTTTTCATCAGTAGCAACACAATGAAATCTAAGACAGTTTCTCTTGTGAGTTATCTTTTCTTTTTCTGAGCACACCGAATTGTTTTAGATCAACAAGGTTTTGTTTTGTGACTGTGAAATAGTCACCCACTTCACTGCCGGCACGAAAGTCCTTTCCCTGTCTCTTTTCAATTTTGCTGATGAAAAGGATTTTTCAGCTCTACTCGGTACCAAAATAGCCCTGTTTTTGCTGACCATTATCGTCTTCATAGGGCAGGCGATGATAATGAATTCAGAACACAGGAAGTTTACCATTTGGCTGTACTAAAATAGAATTCCACTACACAGACACCTCTCCCACCAAGGAAAAAGATCTAGACGTTTTCATTTTCTTCACACTGTTGACATTAATATGCTGTACTCACACAACTAATAGTCCAGACATATTGCTTCATGAGACGTTTTTGTTTGCAGATTTTACAATAATTTAAAACGTCCCATTGCCTGCTAAGCATCCTAGCTGGGACTTAGCTGAAATCAATGCTAACAGATGGTTTCAATGCCCATGTTTTCCTGTAAAGGATTAAATGGCAAGTTGGTTATTTTTAGGTGGTAACTTGGTGGCAGTTAGGGAGTGGGAATGTGGCTATGTCCTGTAGTGACTGTACAGTTGTGCGTCATTTCATTTACACAGTTAGGAGCTGGGACTGTGGCTGTATTTACTCTGTAGCTGTGTGTCATTGCATTTGGACGGTAATACTTGCAGGCTTATGTTGTCCTTCTATTTTACAGACCAGGGAAGGGCCAGGATTGGGGGGGACGGAGGCTTTGCTTGAGGTCCTACAGAGTTAACACTGAAGGCAAAACCTGATTCCTCCCTGATTCCACAGCCCATGTACTTTACTCTATAGCAAGCTGAAATGGTTGTATTGAAATTGTACGCAAGTATACTACACAAGCGTGTCTGTATTTCTGATTACAAAGTTCTGCTGTGTTCGTTTCTTCAATAAACATTTCCTGTATTTGATGTTCTCTTAGCTAAAAATAGACCAAACATCGTAAAATCAGGAGAAAGAGACAAATGCAGTTTGAAATTACCAGTGTCCCATTATTTCCAAAGTAAAAATAAATAAATAAATAAATAAATTCTAATTTCGTGTGATTTATACTAAATGTCTTCTCTAACAAAGAGGAGTAGTACTTTTTCACCAGCTGTTCTAAGCCAGTGTTTTAGAAAAGATGCTGATTTGGTTCCCGACACTTTGACTGTCCTGCCTATTCCGGGGTGTCCTCTTGGTTCACTGGAAACCTCTGCCCCTGAGAGCGGAGCAGCTGCACAGAGCTGGCACCGGGTAAAGGGGCTCTGGGCCTCTCGCCTGGCCCTCTCACTCTTGGCCCAGTAGGCCAGCCATCTGACCGCTCACCTTCTCTCCCCTTACTGGAATAATGAAACAGATACTGCCCATTTTTGAGGCTCAGCCTTCAGTCAGTGAGCCCAGTCAGTGAACTCCTTGCTTCATGGCTCCTCTGTTGTCCCAGCCCTTTCATTCTGATGTAAATTCGAAGATGTCAGGACAGAAAACAAACAAAGAAAACTCAGTGTTTGAGGCCATCTGTCTTTATGACTTGCATTCCTTATGAATACATTTCTGGTTTAGATTTTAGTTTTGCAATTTGTCGCCAAGAGAACTATTTAGAGTGTCTTGGACACACCTGTCTCTGTCAGTTGCAGACCACACCAAGCCAGAGTGCCCAGACTTTCCCTGAGAAAGGCCCTCAGGTGAAGACATTCCCCACCACACAGAACTCAGCCTGAACTCAGCGCCTCTTCAGGGCTGTGGGAGCTAACAGGAAATGAGTGATTCCAGAAGGAGTGCCTGGCTGCCTCCGCTCTGGCAGGAGAGGGCTTGCCCCACCAGCCTTCCCTGAAAGCTACTCAGTTATTCCACAGGCCCTGGACATTGTGAAATCAGGTTTATCCTTTGTCTTTGGCAATCTCCACCTGCGGAGTGGGCGGATCTAAAAGCTGCCTCCCTGTGAAATTCACTGCGCTTAGATGCCATGAGTCAGAGGCAATTAAAACCCTGCCTCTGCCTCTGCCTCTGCCTCTGTCTCTGCCTCTCCCTGTCTCTGCCTCTGTCTCTGTCTCTTTGTGCGTATCCTCCTGTCTGCCAGGTTCCGGGGCAGGCTGCAAATACTAGCTGACAGAATAGGGGTGAGCCCTGTGTTTGTGCATATGGGAACAAAATCTAGTTAGCAATACAAATACGTCGTTGCAGAATATGATCACAGAATCGAAGGTGCCAGAGCTGCCTCATTTCAGTCGGCACTCATGAAGGAAAGTCTGCAAGGTGAGCGAGTTGAGAGAAGTTTCAGAAAGGGCTGTGAAGAGAGAAAGTTAGTTCTGGGGGACGGGAGCTCTGGGAAGCTGGCGCCCAGACTTCAGCGCCTACATTTGTAGTGTGCCCTTACAACAAGGCAAACGGATGCTTTAAACTCACGGTAGCTGCTGTGTGGTAAGCAGGGACAAGGGAAACTGGACGTGGAGAGAAGAAGGGGTCTTGGGTGACACTAAGGATCAAGGAGGGGGCATGGAAGAATGGAAGAAGTGAGCTTTTGTGGATGGAGTGGTTACAAGTGCAAATGGGAAACAAGTCCTAGATCAGCTGTGTCTTGAAGATACTGCAGAGAGAGTCAGCAAGGCACACACCCCAGCAGGGCGCACACCCCAGCAGAGTGGCCTGGGGCGGGGAGCCTGTAGACTTAGAGATTGTGTGTGACCCTCAGGACTCCGTTTTATATCTGGGAGAGTTCTGTTTCTTCCCCATCCCACTGACTTTCCTAGTCACTGCAGGCGATCTCACCCTGAAAAAGGAGACTTTCTAGGGTACCATGGCAACCTATCCTAGGCAGCCTGCATAGGTCAAGCAGTAGGCCTTTGTAAAAGGTAGCCTGGCCTGGCTGACTAACAGGGATTCTCGGTGGCTCCTGAAAAAGATCGGGGGGGGGGGGGAGCTATTCTTCCTGAGGGACGCTGTGCCCTTTGAATGCGATTAGTTAGACAGGGATGTTTCTATTCTTTAAAGGTCTCCCAGTGACCAAATTTGGCCTATGAGAACCGAACTGAAGCATTTCTTATGAGTCATGTCTGTTTGCCTTGCCTGCCTGTCATTAGCTGTTACGGAAACATTGCAGCCCAGTCCAAAGGTTCAGAATCCCTGAAGTTACCCTCAAACCCATCTACAGTTGGTGCAGCAAACAAGTTTGCTTACTTTGTTAATCTTCAGCCACTTCCTGCCCTGTTCAAAGCAGAAGCTGAAGAACCCGACACTGCCTGGGGCCCCGCCTGGTCTTTTCATCAGAGTAAAAAATGTCTGCCCCTGTGTTCTGCCCAGAGCATGGCAATGAATATTTAAAGGATTCCAGATCACTTCCTGGTTATCTGATTGGAGGATCAAAGTTGTTCTCTTGTTAACACAGAAGCCCCACACATGTGAAAGGAATGTCTTCACATTGTCTCTTTGGGTTTCATCCCTGGAACAAAATCTTGGGCCAGATCTAAACAGCTTTGGGCAGTGCTCTTGGAAGGGGCTCTTTACGGAGACCTTCTCTGAATCTTGCTGCTTGACTTTCCTAGATCGTATCTGCAAACTTCTTTGATGGATGTCTGGTCTCTTCAGCCGGCTGTTTGAACCGGGTGCACCCAGTTTCACCATCTTGCAGCACCAAGGCACAGCCACTGGAATGGATGGGTGATTTGTCTTTGTTGATTGCCTAGAAAGAAGGACATGAATCGCCACCTGAGTTGTCCCTAAGACTGTGCATAAGGGCAAGGGTGATGGAGAGATATCACATCACAGATGTGTAAATGACATCCGGAAGAAATCTGGTATTTGCTGCAAACCAATACATGCTTAAAAATGAAAAAAGACTCTGCAAGGCTAACATGCAAATTACTAAGAACAGATCTTCTGCAAAGTAAAGCATTAACAAACATCCATTTCCTTTCCTTTTCAGTGAGACGTATTGCTCTGTGGTCATTCTTTGATGTCAGGGAGGCGACCGGTCTGACTACAATCTAGATGAATTTTCCATTTTGTTGAATACACAAAGGAACAATAATATAGATGGAGAAGAGGTGAACATGGAACGGTACACCAGATCCATTTACTGTAGTGTATAGACCGAATCATAACTGTTTCCCGTCTTCTGTATCCATGCTAATTGCAGCATCACATTGGCAATCACAGACTCAGTTCACTGCTGTGAGTTCTCTCTCATTGTAGGAGGCTGGTCCCCTATGAACCTCACCCTGTTATTTCTATTGATACTTAGTGATTGTGCATCAGCTCCCTGCCCCCCTCTCAGGTCCATACCCTCCGGGGTCACTTAGGGGAAGCAATCATCAATGTTGACATTGGTGATAGCTGTGGGAAAGGACCGGTACATGACATACAGGATATGCTGTTACTTCACACCCAGGTTTGGGGTAAGGCGGGTGTGTTGAGTTCTCCCAGGCATGTGTTGGGACCATGTTCATGCTCTAGCCTGCATAAACACAACAAGAACCTGCCTTTGCCGTATTCTATTTAACAGCCTCTCGTCTGTGATGGTGATAATTTCCTCATTTCTGTATTCTGATGTCTGAAGCAAGAAGGTATTTGTTGCCGCTTTTCAAAAAGCCAGACGATACCAAGCCATGGAGCCAGACAGAAACAGAGCTCTCTATACCTCATGTGCAGGCCCTCTTCGCCATCAGTGCGGGCAGTCGTGCAGACGGACCTCCAGGGCTAGTCCCATCATTTAGCCAACAGCTCAGACAGGATGTCAGCCCAAGTTTAGACTAGCGCTCTCTTCTAAGGAAGGACAGACCGTGGAATGTGAAAAGGAAATTATGGTTATCCAGTAAGAAGACTAACTATGGGTTAGAAAATGAGTAACTGAAATCCTGAGAGAGACTTAAAACCAAGGCCAGGTTAGCAGAGACCTCAACCCTGAGTCAGGGAGTTCACACCAGACTTGACAGACTGTCTTTTGACCCACTGACATGTCAGTTTCTTTCATCTGTTTTTCAGTGGCTTAGCATTAAGTCTAAAATCTACTGAGAAGTATTGTGTACCTCTGTGTAAATAGTATCTTTCTCAGTGCTGGGTTTACCCCCTTGTGTAGTCAAGATAATTCCACTTTTATCAAGCACTGGCAGGAGACACAGATAAGTCACTCACTTGGCATAGGGCCTGGAATATAATGAGAGCTAATAGAGGCACCCTCCTCACCCCTTTCCATCCCCAGATTAAAGCATAGTTATTTGTCAAAGGTTAAGAAGTACCAGTGCATCCTACATACTCAGCCACCAGTGATGAATCACAAGAGGGATTAGCATCCAGAATTCTAGAGTTGAAACCTAAGAGTTAAAAGGAGAAAAGAGCAGAATTGGTCGGCTGACTGGAATCATTGTTTCCATCTCATTATTCCTATGAAACAAACTATGCCTGATTGCAGGCTGCTGAAAGTGAGAGAGGTAGACACTGGCTGAAGAGTTGGCTCAGCAGTTAAAAAAGCTATCTGCCCTCTTAGAAGACCTGGGTTCATTTCCATCACCCACGTCAGGTGGTTCACGGCTTCCTGTAACTCTAGCTCCAGGGAATCCCACGCCCTCTTCTGGACAAATGCAGGCACCTACACACACATGGCATATACTCACACAGCAACACACACTCATACACAACAGTAAAGAGACTCTTCAATAAAATGACTAGAATAATAAAGATACCCCCTCTTTAAAGGGTACAATGCTACTATAAAATAAGATTACCCTAAGGCCTCCTCTGAGCTGGTACTCTATTGCTTAGTGTGCTCTCGGGACTTTATCCTAAAATCTGTATTAAAGTATTAGACTTAAAAGAAATAAAAGTGTCATTGACATTGGTAAGCACAATCGCACAGTTCACTGATATAATGTATAAGATCTGTGGTGTGGTATATCCAGAATCCCACAGCCATCGTCACAACTGATTCAAGGGTGGTTTTCAGTCACTTGCCACATAATCTCCATGATGTTTCCTAGTTCCCTTCCCAGGGCCCATCCCTTGCCCATCACTGGTCTCTTCTCTGCTTCAGCAGATTCCCTCATTCCAACCTTCACCTGTGTCGAATCACGTGAACGTGTGGTCTTTTGTGTCTGCCTTCTTTCGCTTAGCATGACATTTTCAAGGCTCATGCTTGTTGAAACTCACCTTACTATCTCCTTTTCACATTGCTGCCAAGTGTGGCTGTATGACCCTCCATCTATCTGGGCACCATTTCATAAAAGTTTGAAGTATTTCCAATACTTAACATGATGAATAACTCTACCTAATGATAATAGAATCAGAACTTCAAGCCTATAATGCACTCTTCGGTTTATGGGTCCTGGCCCCTCTCAAGATACAGATATGCTAACAAAGCGTCAGGAAAGTTAGACGGAGAACCTGTGTCTCGCTGGTTTTCAGTAACAAAACTTTAACTGGAGCTCAGCTCTTTTGATTATTGTACGACTGCAGCTCCCATCTGCATCAATACTTTACAAGGGTTTGGAGACAAGGCTTTATGGTAACAATTATGTGCATTCAGTAATAGATAAGAGCCAGTCTCTGCAACCTCAGCAATACACAATTTCACCAAATTGTAATTGTGTGTGCTTTTATTCATTTCTGAAGTTCTTTTCTTAGCGCAGTGAGTGTATAATAGGAAAGTAACTGGTGCATTGAAAGAGCAAAACTCATGGGATATAAACAGTCAAGCAACTCAATGTTGATTTTTATTTTCCCTTTATGCCTGCTCATTGTGGTAGGTTTTTCTCCCCCCCCCACCACCACACTCTTAGATTAAAAACTTGAATAGGCCCCAAGAAATCAAAAGCCCTGAAGTCTCTTTATCACAAAGCAATCCTAACTCAGTATTTACAGTGCTGAAACTATGTGACCCAGAAAGTCCCAATCCGTACCTGATGTCAGCTCCAACCCCTCTCCACTTGAGAACGGCAGTGAGCTGACAAGGGTTGGAAAGGAAAGGCCCAGGGATGTTGGGGAAATCTCAAAGATGCTGCAATAAACTGGGTTGCTTCCCGTTGGCCTTGAAGATGTACACAGCCTGATTCAAGTGTCTCGCAAGACTCTCCACCTTCCTTGGGTTGCTACAGTGTTCTTCACAGGTGAGGTTGCTATTGCCTGGCCAGTTCCATCCTGGTTCCTCACAGGATACAGCAGTTTCTCCCCTAAAGCCGTGTCAGCTTGCCTCTTGAAGAACCTGATGGAAAGTTCTGAGTCTTCTCTTTCATGGATACCCCCCCCCATTTGGCTCACTGTAGTTTTTATGTATTTTCTTGCCTTCGGGAAGCCCCAAACCAGTGGTCACACAGCAACAGAATGTCACGCTTACTCTGTCCTTTGTTTTCGTACACCAATCTCTCTGGCCTCTAACCTTCCCTCCTCTAAGCTTTGGGTCAATCTGTGCACCCATTTCTTGGAAGTCTGTGTTGGGCTTTGGACCACAGAATGCCTTATATGAGCAGCAGAAAGAAGAGGAGATTTTGCTCACAGCTCAGAGCTCTCAGTCTATGGTGGCTGCTAGGCTTCATGCAGTGGGGTTTCTGCCCTTTGTGGCACAAGGAGAGAGGAGGGGAGACTCTTCACTTCCTGTTGAGCAAGAATCAGAGCAAAGCAGGATAGGCCAGGGTTGGCATGGCCTCTAAAGCACCGGACCTTCTTTTCATAAAGCAAAACCCCAAACCAGCCATTATCTTTGTCACAAAACCCTAAACCTTTTAAGATTGGCATCTTGGTCTGTTAACGTAACGTGGTGACATCATTTCCACGATCTTTTGATGCCACAAATCTAATTTCCAATTGGAGGCCTAGTTTCACTCTTACACTGTCTGGAAATTAGGGCAATGCCATGAAGGGATGCTGATCGTGAGCAAGGTCAGCCTCGTGTGTCACTGGACACTGTGCTAAATATTCATGAGCACCATCTCAGTGACCTCCTGTCAGCGAGTGATGAGGCCATAGAGATCCTAATAGAATAGGGGACAAAATCATTAAACAAACAAACAAACAAACAAATAAAAATAAACAAAAGCAAAAAAAAAACATTTAGAATGGTCTGTTCAGCTGTTTCCTTCAACATGGCTTCAGGCATAGAAACGAAGTGGACGGTACCTAGTAGACAATGCCATGGAAACAAGATGGCCAGTGCAGTATGACTAATGGGAAGACAGGGCAGCTCCAGCACTAGCTAATGACTCATGAGGATCTGAGTTTGATCTTGGAACTCTGGGAAAATCCCAGCACTTGAAAAAGCAGAAGCACAGAGCTCCATGGCCGGTCAGCCAAGGCTAGGCACTCTCTTAAAGTATAACCACTGCTTCCTGAACAAAGATACCCAGAGTTGTTCCTTGCACATGTTCTGCACATGTGTTCTAAAGCACACAAACATACATATACACACGGTGAGAAGAAAAAATGGTTACATCTGTGTGTGGTAGTGATGCAGTAAGGTAACCATTACCCAATCTAAAGGTTGGCCCAAGTGTGACTTTTATCTGTGGCAGAGATCCATTAGGTGGGTCTAAAAGTTATCATAAATGGGATTTACTCATTAGGGTGGATCTGTTTGTTAGCTTGTCAATGCTTGTATCTGGAACTTTCTTAGGGAGAGAGAACTGAACGCTTTTAATGAAAGGGCAAATTAAATCAAACAAGGAAAATGATGATTCCATTTGATGGACTGTAATGTTAGGGAACATTGCAGAGATGGAAACAGGGGTTCAAGGGTGGCTCCAGCTGCTAGCTTAGAAATAAGGGGCTGGGTGTCAGTTCATCAACAGAGCACAAGGCCATGGATCCCAACCCAAGACCAGAAATAAGAGAAAGACCAGCATCCAAGAGTTCCAAACCTTTGTCTGTTTTCTCCACAATTGTTATTTTGGATGTTTTCTGTTGCTTTTCTTATAGAAAGTCATGGTTCAAAGCTTTACTCTGGAAATTTCCCAGTGCTTGTCTTAAGAGATACTGAGTAAATAATACCTTATTCTATAGGAGAAAAGACCCACAAATATTCCAACAGGTGATGCTATCTTTTAAAAAAAGGAAAGAAGCAGGCTGCTTTTGAGGAAGTGGTATCTGTAGCTTGGAAGAGATTCATTGGTCAGCTTGGTCCTAAGTGGGAACTATCCCTGGCCCGTCCCTTGCTGGTGCCACAGAAGGGATTGAGATCACTTCCTTCCCTTAGAAGATGATGTCATCAGATTTATTAGGCATTTTTCCTCTTATAACTGAACTATTTTTAGACCTAGCCACAAATCTCTTACATTTCAGTCATCAGGGAGCAGACCTAAAACACAAACACTCCATGCTATTCTGATGTGGTTCAGTTGTGCGGAAGGTTAGAATGCCCAGAGTTAAGTAATGAACTAGTTTGATTTCTGTTGCTTTCACTAAACAATGACCTAAACCAAGATGGACAAGGAAAGGGTTTATGTGGCTCACAGGTTGCAGTCCATCACTGAGGAAAGCCAAGCAGCGACTCAAGGCAAGAACCTGGAGGCAGGAACTGAAGCAGAGGCCATGGAAGAACACAGCTTACTGGCTTGTTTCCCATGGCTTGCTCAGCTGCCTTTCTTACACACCCAAACCCAATAGGCTGGGCTCTCCCACACAATTTTGCAATGAAGAAAATGCCTTGCAAACACGGCCAAAGGCCAGACTATTCTAGGCAGTTCTTCAGCAAGGTTCTCTCTTCCTAGGAGCCTCTAGGTTTGGGTGAAATTGACAGCTAAAGCCAACCATGACAAGTAAGTTCATGGTGTATCATTCACATGGTGATGAATTATTGTAACGACATCCCCTGATCAAGAGGCGCCCAGATGTAAAATATGTGGCTGTTTTTATTTTTTGGTGGGGGCTAACATTATAAATGTGGTTTTATAGAAATCTCTTTCCTGACCTTTTGAAAGTACAACTTGCTATGTACAACTCAATAGCAAACCCTTTCTCAGAGGACTTGTGGAAAGCAGGCAGACTTAGCTACTCCTATAGCCCATTCTTTTGATATAGTCAATGTACACTGGAGAATAAGGGCATTGATGGATCCAGAGACTTGGATGGATGGATGGATCCAGAGATGTTCTGGAACCTTGCTGGTAAGTCTCAGCCATGAGGCAATAAACAGATTAATATAAATGGGTTAATTTAAGATATACGAGTTAGCCAGAAATACGTGTAAGCTATTGGCCAAACAGCATTGCAAATAATATAGTTTCTGTGTGATTATTTCGGGTCTGAGCAGCCGGGAAAGAACGAATGGCCTCTGACAACACTTGGCATCTGGTCAGGATTCGTGCTCAGGCTCTTCTCCATCCAGCATCTAAGAAAGGGAACAAAGGTAACCTCTTTTCCCAACTCTGAAGAAATCACCATGTTTATTCTACATACACTTCCTTCCTAGGAGATGTGATTATTTTTGAAAGAAGAGATGTCGCTGGGCAGAAGTTTGCTAGGACTGACAGAGGGAGGACTTAAATCTATACAACTCTGGCAAGGACTCAAACAAAATTCGCGAAAAGCAAACAACTTGTGGGTAACCAAGAGTTAACGATATAGAAACACTGTTCTGGGAAAACCTAAATTCCAGCAGAAATATGATTGAATGATGCTGGCCCAAGGGTACGAGCAGCATTCAGTCTCAACCACTAGATGAGCATCTCAATTTCTTTTAGAAAGGAAAAAGCAATATTAAAATCCAAAGAATTGAAGAACTCATCAAACCTGTATTGATTCTCAGGCGGCGGGGGAGAATTTTCATATGAGGCAAAGCATTGCCCTCAGTGCCAACGCTATTTCAGTCCACAGACTGCTGGCAAAGCATTGCTAGGGACACTCCCCTAACAGACAAGCACTGTTCATTCTACTGTGCATCATTGTGCCAGCAAATATAGAGAGTTGTTAGTTATGAAAAACCTCAGCCTATTTAAGAGATGCAGACAGAAACCAAGTAAGTATATCAAATAAAAACCCACAGAAGTAATGGCCTATGCCATCAATAACAGGGGACTGGTGTTCCTTTATGTCACCTGTATCTACTGAAGGCCTTAATGAGAACTTTGGCCTTCCAAACATGAGGTGGGCACAACCTGAGATGTAAAGGAATTACTTAGGCAAGTGTCCTAGGTTTTCTTTGCCTGTGATAAACAAGTTGGGAAGAAAAGGGTTTATTTTAGCTTATACTTGCAGGTACCTGTCCATCACTGAGGGAAGTAGCTGGAGCTCAAACAGGGCAGAAACCTGTAATACTTTGTTTTCCCAGTGGGACTCTTTTGGGGAAACTAAATTTTCATTTCCTAATGGTTATCAATTGGGGATAGACTCTGAATTAGGCACGGGGCATTTGGCTACTTGTTTTAGCTCTAGGACCCTATCTGGTGCAGGCCCATGAAGGCCCTATGCATGCCTGTCCTCAATCTCTGTGAGCTCATGTATGTGCCAACCCTACTGATTTAGAAGGTTTTATTTTCTTGGTGTCCTCCATCTTCTCTGGGTCTTAAACTCTTTCTGCCTCCTCTTCTATGAGGTTCACTGAGCTCCGAGGTGAGGGCTTTGATAGAGATATCCATTGAAGACTCAGTGTTTCAAGATCTTTCTCTCCTCCCTCCCTCAACCCCTTTCTCCCCATAATGCTTGGTTGTGGGTCTCTGTGTTTGAAGAACTGCAAACATTAAGCATAGAAGAATAAATTGTCAATCAACAATTGGGCTGAGGACCTCAAAAAACAGCTCTCAAAAGAAGAAACCCAATGGCCAACAAGTATTTTTCAAAAGCCTTCAGCATCCTTGGCCATCGGGGAAATGCATATCCCGTCTCACCCCAGTTAAAATGACCACCATCAAGAAAACAAATACAGAGTGTGGGGGAGAGGGAAACATGCCTTCTGCACTTGGGGGTATAAACTGTAATGTCCACTTCCATTTCCCTTATGGAAATCAGGTATGGAAGTTTCTCAAAAATAAAAATAAAACTACCATATGACCCAGCTGTATCACTCCTGGGCTCAAACCTAAGGACCCTTTATCCTGTCATGGAGATACTTGCTCATCCATGTTCATTGCTGCTCCATTCACAAGAGTGAGGGAATTGAATTAGACATCAGTTGAAGAAAGAGTGAGGAAAACGTGGCACATATCACACAGCAGAACGTCCTTCAGTCATGGAGAAACACAAACTTAGGACATTTCGGGGAGAGTGGCTTTATCTGGAATACAACAAGCAGGGTAACCGAAACTCACAATGAAAAATAGTATGTATTCTCTCCTTCATATGTGGATTGTAGATTTTACAGTTCACTGATGTGTTTAGATATGGTATGAAGCGAGGTCATGCAGTCAAAAACAGAGCTGCATAAAAGGAAAACACGGCTTTGAGAAAGGTGATGAGGGAAATAGAACACACGTGACATCGGAGAGGGAAACTGAGGGTAGAAGGGTAGAAGAGGGTCAAGGGGATACAGAAGAAGGCCAGCACAAACAAATTATGCTTGAAATGCTACAATGCTAATTTTAAAAAGTACTATGCCTTTAATCCCAGCACTCAGGAAGCAGAAGCAAGCAGATCTCTCTGAGTTTGAGGCCATCCTGGGCTATAGTGCGAGTTCCAGGACAGGCACCAAAGCTACACAGAAAAACCCTGTCTTGAAAAACAAAACAAAACAAAAATACTATAAATTAAATGAAAAGGGGAGAATGTACCCTGAAGGACACTGTGTCTGACCTAGTTCCTAGGCAGAGTTGGGAGCTTAGTTCTCTAAGAGTCTGGTTTAGTGATGTTGGGTGGGGTCTAGGAATGCATTTAAAAGGTAACAGGCTACTTATTGACAATTTCACATATGCTTATAATGTACCTTAATCCTATCCACCCTCAGTTATCCCCTCCCATTTCCCTACTCCAGCCTCCAACACATCTTCCTCCAAACTTCATGTCCTTTTCATTTCTTTTATCACTCATTGAGTCCAGGAAGGTCTCCCCATATGTTCATGAGGTTGGGGCCATTTATCTAAGCATGGACAACTTACACCAGTGTCTGCATTACCAAAGAAAAACAACTGTCCTTCCCCCAGCTCAACTTCTAATAGCTCTTCTGGTTCGTGTTTAACCTGGTGGAGTCCCTACTTCATCAGTGCTAGATTGTTGGTAGGCTTCATGTTGTACAGATCCTATGCAGGTAGCTGTAGCTGCTATGACAACAGGCTTCACGTTGTACAGATCCTATGTAGGTAGCTGTAGATGCTATGATGACAGGCTTCATGTTGTACAGATCCTATTCAGGAAGCTGTAGCAGCCAAGAGTTCACGACTGTAATGGCCATGTTATGTCCACAAGACCATGTGTCATGGCACTTCTCTTCATCCCACAATGTTCCCTGAGCCTTGGCTGGGGGCAGGGGAATGATATAAATGTTCCAACAATGGCCATACACTCAACAGTCACTTATTCTCAATACTTGAACTAACCAGCTATGAGTCTCTTCATGGACAACTGCCCATTGCAGAACTTTCTCTGGCCTATTTGAGAGTAGCATCAATCAATATAACGAACACGAACATTTAGTAGGCAGCTGGCTTGATATGGAGATATGTCCATTGAGAAAACTAATAATAACTTCTCCTCAAGGCTGATGACTTTCATAGCTATGAGCTTCTGGTCAGCTTTACTGTAGTCACAAACCCCCTACAATCCATTTTGATTTGGTTACCCCTGTAACAGTCATGCTGTCATTGCACCGGAGGGTGCATCTTGCTGGCCAGGTGGGTATTGGAGCATGCAGGGTCCATGTCTGGATAGGCCCCTTAATGACTTTTCTCCTCCAGCAGATACATGGCCCCTTCTGTCGCCATGATAGGTAGCCAGCAGGGGGAAACACCCAGGTCAGCTCCAGCTTGCGTCCTCCATGGCCTACAACCACAGTGTGTTGTGTCTTCAGCAGGAGGCAGAGACACACTTTTAACGAATCTCCCCAATGCTGCTGTCACTGCTGCCTTTTTGGCCACACTCTTAAGCAGGTTTTTTTTAGGACTGATAAATATTATAGTTAATCTTTAAAGTTATAATTTTGCTTACCTACCTGGTTAGGAGTTGGCTGAGACAGATTAACAAGGTCAAGGTATTTTACATCTCAATCGCTGTGCTTGGCAACACAATTACATATATTTTATCTCACTGGATCAGTAAACATTGTCACATGAAGAAAGTAGGCAAGAGATTTTTGCCTTTGTATGATTCATTGATTATTCATTTATTTGTTCATTCATTCATTTAGCACATCTGTATTGTGATCTCTTAAGGTATTCAGCATTATGTAGGTTATGATAGGATTCAGTGGTGAGCTACATGGAAGCTGTGGCTGAGAACAGGCCACTTTTGAACTGAAGGTAATCGTGAGAGTTATATGGAAGTCCCATTATCAAGATGTCAGGTATCATGGGGAAAACATCTCAGAGGAACACATTTTGTATTAGAAGACCCAGCCACACTGCTTCCCTTAGGCTGCCAAGATTACAATCTGTAAGGGTAAAGGCTGTGACAATCTCTCTGAGCCCTGTCGTGCTGTATCTAAAGATGCACTAGGTCAGGAAGTCACCAAGTCAGGAAAAGAACGGGTCAGTGAGATCAGGAAATGCCGCTGTCTGGGACTGAATCTAAGGAAGGCCCACACCCCGGAGGTGGGGCTCACTATGTACAAGAGGCTCGCCTAGAGAGCTTCACACAAGGTCAGCAGCAATGATCTAAGGAAGGCCCACACCCCGGAGGTGGAGGAGGCAGGGAGGAGGAGGGGGCTCACGATGCAGGAGTCACCCAGACAGCCAAGCATCACACTGCCACATGAGGGATGCCATGAGCGCCACCCACCCCATCAGGAAGTTCCCATCCTAGAGGTCACCAAAAAGGGAGGAAGTGCAATTTTGTGAGCTTCTGTCCCACGTGTTAACCGTTCATTCTGATTCATTGGTACTTATCATTCCTTTTTTGCATCTAAGTAAACTTGACTTCACAGAGGTTAGATAACACAGCCAAGATCACACATCTTGGCAGAACTGGGTAAAAATCCATCTTGGGCTGACAGCAAGGTCAGTCTGACCTATAGTTCACAGCTGAGGAGATGGAGAATGCTCAGGAAATGATCTTCAGTCTCAGGAGACTGTGACTTTGGAGTAAGTCTGTATTTCTGCCCTATGCTTTAGATAAGAGATAGGCCCGAGTATTTAAATCAGGATTTTTCAAGTGCATGTGGAGACAGTCGTGGGTGTGCATAAAATAGATGCTGGACCCCTGCCTGGAGAATCAGTTCAGCACTCAGGGTGTGGCCTGACATGTGTGCGTGCACACACACAGATACACATGTAGACACACACACAGAGATATACAGACACACATACAAATACACAAAGTCACACAGATACACATACACAGAGACCCATAGACACACACACACACATTCCCCTCATAGACACTTTCATGCATGTACAGACACACTCTCTTTCATACATACACACAGACATGGGCACCCTTTCATGTACATACACAAAGATACGCATGCACAGACATGCACACACACTTTCATGCATATACACCCATACCCACACAGACACACACAAACTTTTATGCATATGCAGATGTTTACAGACACACAAACATTTTCAGGCATACACAAACAGGTGCGTACATGCACGCGCGCGCACACACACACACACACACACACACACACACACACATACACACACACTCTTAACTGGTACTTTAGCCTTTCCTGACTCCAGCTAGGTTTAATTCCATCAGTCTGATTGTTTTCAAGTCGGAGGAGAGAAGTAGGTGAGCCTGACCTGAATGAGTACAGAAACAGAAAAGGAAGGACACATTTATTTAAACATTTCCATGGGTGATATTATACAATTCACTTGCTCAAAACTTCCATGCTTATCAGACCAAGAGATGGCATTTCCAAGAATCTCGATGTTAGGAAAGTCTGTCCCAGCTAACACACCGCTTGTCATCTAAGCACCTCTGTCTCTATAAAGTGGTCCTTTCAAAGAATGTTTTCCCTGAGGCCTGATAGCTAAGGACCAAGTATGGGCTGTGATAACCATCCATTGGACCGAGGAGCTTCCACGGCCACCATCAGGTTCTCAGTGAAGTCACATGTTCACATGAAAGCCACAAAGTAAGAAGCGATGGTAAGAAAAGCATACTGTCTGTGAGCACGTGACAGTTCTTAAACAAAACAAAGCCTCATGCAAAAATGAGGAGAATTAGCAGTGGCTCTCAACCTTTCTAAGGCTGCGACCTCATGATGTGGTGACCCCCACCAACCAGAAAATTATTTTTGTCGCACTTCATAACTGTAATCCTGCGACTGTTACAATTCATGATGTAAATATCTGTGTTTTCTGATGGTCTCAGGCGACTCCTGTGGAAGGGACTTTCTAGTGGCCAAGGAGGTCACGACCCACAGGTTGAGAAAGGCTGACATAGAACAAATATTAAGGATATTTCTTAGAAAACAGACCAGGAAATTATTTATAAGAACAGGACAGCAAGGATTAGGGTTATAGCTCAGTGGTGGTGTTCTTGCCTAACATGCACAAGGCCCCTAGTTCTTTTCCAACAACAAACGGTAACACAGAGAAAAGTTAGGGGAGAGGCAGGCAGAGTGGGGACAAGAGGGGCTGAGGCACAGTCCCGCAGAATCGGCAAGCTCTGGTGGTGTACTGTGAAGTCCGGGGGTCCACAGCAAATCCCACGGCTTCCAGAAAGGAGTTGGGAAGTTTGAGCCACGAAGAGATGATGTTCAAAGAGATGAGATATAGTTACTCCCATCTAAGATTGCACAGTGCATATATGCATTGAAGGGTATACAACACTCTACCAATAAGTATGGTTTTTATGTGTCATTAATTTTTAAGACCTAGAGAATGAATGCAGAATGCCCAGTAAACACACGCACACACACCCACACACACACCAGAGAGGAAACACGGACAGCGGGCAGAAGGGAATTTATTGTTAAAGGGATAACTCAGGACAATTTTCCAGAGTCAAAGAACATTTGTTTTTAAATTTAAATGATTTTTCAACTATCAAGCAAAACTAATTAATAAAACACCAAAAGCTCTTCAATGTACAATGGATAGTTACTAAGGACAGAGCTCCTTTAAGAGCTCAGAAGATGGTAGGATTAAAAACAATAGTCAACTTCTCCAGAGCTAGCAAATGCCACAAAACCTTCGGGGTGCAATGAGATTTAATCCAGTCAGGTGTGTGGAGAGAAGAAAGTCGTCTCTCGGGCATCAAGATGTGTCTTGTACAGACACTTCCTGCAGAACGTCCTGGAAAGCATGCTCCCACAGGACCAGGTATGCCAAAGAAAGAAAAAGGCAGAAAGGACAGGAGCAGATGTCTCCAGGATGGGGCTGCTAGAGTCACCATTGACCCCTGTGGACAGTGTGGCTGGGAAAATTTTAGGCTTAGCACTCTTATAAAAGGACACTAGTTAAAAAAAACAAAAACAAAAGATCAAACCAACCAACCAAACAAACAAAACCTTTGAAATATGTTAAAGTATTACAAGAAGAAAGAGAATGCGCAAAAATATCATATGAGTTTCTGAAATAAAAAGTTTTCTGATGGGGTAGGGGCAGGAAGCAAGAGTTGACTAATGCAGACAATGTCTAATAAACTGCAGTTTCACGTAGCTCTATATTTCTACATAGCTATGGAGTAAAACAACAGGGGTAGAGCCCTAAGTGTTTCCATACATACTACCTATAATTAAGATTGGTTGGTCAATTAGGCTTATTAACAGTACAAAGTACATACCATAGTAAAATGATAATCATTCTAATTCAAGTTTTGGGGACATTATTAGGTAAAACAAGGGCTATTTCTGTTTATAAACACTGGGGTCCTATGATAGTTGATCTAACAACCAAGACGGCTCTCTAATGACAATGGAGCAAATAAATTATATGGCATGAATTTACCAAGACATGGCATGGCTCATGATCAAGGGAAGATGTCATGGCACTGTGTGAGAAGAGTAGACAATTACATTTTTTCCCAGAACTTTCTATTCAATATTTTCAGAGTCATTGATCATAGGTCACTGAAACTGTAAAAAGCAAAGTGAAAGGCAACAATTAGGACTAATTAAGTCATTCTTGTGTGCCAAGAACTCATGTAGGTGTTTTCCATATTCTCACTAATTTAACGCCTACCCCTACCCCATCACCTGTAAAACATCCGAGGAACCCGAGATAAGAGTCACTGTACCGTGGTCAAATTCCCAAAGCTGGGAAGTACTGGTCCCACGATTTTGTTCTCTGTTTTTATCCTTTTTCCTGCACTGCCCCTCCCACTGGCTAGCATGGGCAGAGAGACGGAGTAGATCCATAAATAGAAAGGAGGAAATTAATTTTTCCTTAACTGTTTCACATACACAGAGAAAACAGCTCAGATAAAGTTGATAAAGTTCTCTATTTAAGGAGCAACAACCAGGGAGTTGTGTGGCAAAGCTATTTTGTATCATAGGCCTCTTTCTGCCTTTTAAAGTTGTATGCCCCAAAGGCGGAAAACACAGAGAAAGAGAGCTAACATCAGCTTCTGCCCTAAATTCACCTTCTCTCTCTCTCTCTCTCTCTCTCTCTCTCTCTCTCACACACACACACACACACACACACACACACACAGAGTTTTCAAACAGGGTTTAGGAACCCGCAGGCAAAGTTTGCATTATTTTAACTAGCTGTTACCAAAACTGTCCTCACTACTTTTAGCCACCCTAAGGTATCATCCCGTGGTGCCTGTCTGACTCTACCGTGAAATCAGGGCACAGTCACAATTGCGAGAACACGTTACAGTCATGGAATAGACTCGTATACATTCATCTCATTTAACACAGACTAAACATCAGGAATTTTATGAGCACTGCCCAGAGATCGTGATGTCCTCTTTTCTTCTTCTCCAAAGCCTACCTCTCTTTCTTCACACCCCGTATCTTTTCCTTGCCTTGGTATCTCTGTCAAAGGCAGGACTTAAGGCAAGAAGAGTCTTGGCTTAGTTCTAACAGGTAATTCTTTAGCTCTGGAGCTGCAAATCAAACTAAAATTAGACTCGATCTACAGTTTATGTGAAGTTAAGCACTGGAGAACTATTTTGAGTGGAGAAATCCTTTTGAGAGGATTATTTATATTCAAAACATGAAAAATAGAGTTAATAATCTGGATAATTTAGGAAATCTTAGACAAGATTTATAACCTCTTGAATATTTTTTAAAAAATACTAACAAAAAAGGGTTTCTCATATTTTTACAGCTGACTTATTTAAGCCTCTTACAAGAAACATTCGAGCCTGTTTCTAAATATGTAAACTAAACAGAAAAAGGAGAAAACACATGCTTTGATGGCACAGGCTTAGCTGAACAAATTATAAGGGAGGAATTCTGAGGAATAGTATTGATTTGCAAACAGACAATTCACAACTTTTTAAACATCTAAGAGAGCCCATATTTTAAAAATGGTGTTCTACCACATGGCATTGCCTCTCTTGTGTCTTGCATCTCCTTCCCTCTTGCCAGATGCAAGAGGTCTCCCTGGCATCCCCTCTGGACCTCCATTCTTCCTTCTCTTCCCAGAAAGTTTGGCAATCCCTTCTTTTGTGTCCTGTTCATCCAATTGGAACAGCATACCGTCAGCAGTTGAGGCAGGGACAATTTCTTGCCCAGTGGCTAACTTTGCTGAAATGAAAGCAGACTCCACATGGAGGTTCTTCAAGGCCTATCATCCCCTTCTGAAGTAAATTGGTGCTGCCAGGGCAGACGCATCTCACTGTTATGAAAAGTCTTATGTTCTTAGAACATCTTAAATGTCATATTTTGTAGATCTTTGAAGTGTTTTTTTAGACCAAACATTCACAATCAACAAAACACTATATGATCATAATGTAAGTATCTATATTTCCTGACACTCTTAGGTGACCGCTGAGAAAGGGTCGTTTGACCCCAACACAGGTTGAGAAATACTCTAGAGTCTCCTGTTTCCTGATCTCCGAGACTTTGCCTTTAAGGGAGCAGGAGCACACACATCTGTCAGATTTGATGATGGTGCTGGGAGATTGCAAAACATAGCCGGGTTAAGAGCGATTCCCAGAGCCTCACTATGAGGCCTGATGCTGCATTATCTCCAGGGCTGGTGTGACTTCACCTGAAACTGCCGTGGGGATAATTTCTAAATTCCAGCAACAGGCGAACTGGCAAGACCCAACAAATGCCAGAAAAGACCTGGCTGATTCCGTTTGTAGCACAACGGGGAAAGGTCTTCCTGTTTGCATTTTGCGTGATGCTAAAGCGAAGGGAAGGGCAGCAGCTCCTGGGGTCTTTGTTCTGTGCATCATGGCGAGGAAAGACAAGCTCAGTGCCGCTTGAAAAATGAGGTTTAGCTTTTTGCAAGCTTGCTGTCTTAGAGGAGCTTCTGAAAGAGAAAACCCAAAAGGGTTGTTCCTCTCACTCTTAAAAAAAAATGTTCTTTTGTTATAAATCTTTCACTTTTGATTATCGTACTCAGGGCTCTCAATTCCCCAAGTAAATAATTAAACATAATTCAATGTTTGGCCGTAAGGTTTATCGTCTCTTCCTATTGCCTCTCAGGTGAGGAACTCATGCTGGGCCAAAGCCATCAGTGAATCCTGATCCTGGCAGCAAATGGGCCCTAAAACTCTGAGCCCAGAGCAGCCATGGGGTCAGGAGTCAAGGGAAGACGCTTGCTTGAGTTCTCTTCTTCTGCATCCGAGCTGAGCTGTCTCCATTCTCACCTATGGAGAAACGCTGCCATCCACAAGTCTAAGGTCAGCACACCATCGATTTCTAAGCCAGCTCCAATTATTAACAAATAAATGACTCCATCTCCGTAGCACAAAACTTCAGAAGACTCCTCTGGACCATCCCTCAGACGGCGCCAAGACCCAGAGATCTCAGCCTAGCTCAGCAGGAAGTCAGAAACAGTTCACACTGGCTACTACAGGCACTGGTGAGATGCTTAGGAATCTCTTCAGGTCCTTATTTGTTTTTCCAGAGAGTTCTATTCCCTGATATATGTGGTTACAGAATTCATTCACATTCTGTGGCCTGAACTCTCTTGACGAACAGCCTTTCCACCACTGTGATTACAAACAAGTAAAAGGGGACTCACCAACTAAGTGCTCCCCGAGGAGACTTACCATCTAAGTGCTCCCGGAATGGTCTCACCATCTAAGAGCTCGCTGAAGCGACTCAGTATCTAAGTGCTCCCTGAAGGGACTCACCATCCAAGAGCTCCTCTGAAGAAAATTTCCTGGCTTTGTACCCCAAACCCAGTAACAGAGATTGGGCTATTTTCAGATGTGAAAATTTGCCGCATTATACAATCTGCCACTTTATAGCCTTTAATAAAGGGAATTTATAATTAGAGCCAGGGGTTAGGACCAGCAGAGGTATCTCTTGCTAGACAGAAGAATCCTGACGGAAAACCAGCGAACTCTGGCCTTTGAAGGAATTTGTACTCCCCAGAGAGTGTTGCTGTTGTATTCTTTGTAAGCTGGGAGCAGAAAAACACAGATGCTTGGTGGCCATGACAGCTGTCCTTCAAGGACGCAGCCATGAAAGGAGGAGATAGAAGTTGCTTTCCACACACTCCTTATAACCTAGGTGTAGACAGAACCTAGAACAAAAGTGTGGTGCATGCCCAAGAAATCATGCCAGATCTATGTCAGAAATTACACAAATTATACCTAATTTGTACATTCATACATACACACAAATTTGTACACATACATACACACAAATGTGCACACACACACAGCAGGATAAATTTTCATGCAATAAAAACATACTTTACTGATTTTTTTGGCAGCATAGTAACTGCGTTTAGGTTACTGCCTTACCTCAATAACTTTAGTAACTTAGAATATAGGATTTCTGTAAGTGCAAAGAAGAGAGAAAAGGAGAGAGAGAAAGAAAGAGAGAGAGAGAGATTCAAATAGGCAAGTTCTATTTCTGACTTCACTAGAGCCTTTGCTTAGGTTCCCTACAGGCAAAAAGATGTTATTGGTACCATTTGGCTCCAAACACTACAACAGAATACAAAATGAAGCCAGAAAAGGCTTTTAATGCTTCACTTAAATTCAGCATATTCAGCGTCACCCAGTGTGAAAAGCAGGGAATTTATACAAAGCCTAGAGTCAGAAAAGGCTGGAAGGGGAAACTTGTTCTCCTGTGCTCCCCAGTTCTCCTGTGCTCCCCAGTGCTCCCCAGTTCTCCCATGCTCCCCAGTTCTCCTTAACTCTTACCTCAAGTCAGTGGTTCTCAACTTTCCTAATGCTGAGACCCTTCAATACAGTTCCTCACGCTGTGGTGACCCCTAACTGTAAAGTCATTTTGTTTCTACTTCCTAACTGTAATTTTGCTACTGTTATAAATCATAATGTAAACATCTGATATGGGATCCCAGTGGTGCTGTGACCCACAGGCTGAGAACCCCTGAACGTTTCTGCCTGGTCTCTTTGACTCCATCCTCATCTCCCATGACCCAGCTTCTGGCTCTTCCTTGGGGATCTCTCCCGAATGTCCACCTCGCCACTCTCTTCCCCACATGATGCAAAACCAGCAAGCGCTTTGTTGTTGAGCTGCTGGAGGCCAATAGTGGCCTTGGCTGTTTGCTTTTCAGACAAAGTCTGGCAACCACTACTAGGCCATCATCCTCGTGCCTTCTGGGCACTGGCTTGTGTGCCACCATTTTTGAGCACACTCACAGAGCTTCTTAGACTCGGGCCTGCACTGGCTCACCTGCCTCCCTTCCTCCACTAAACATTGTTTATCAACAATATTGAAGAGTTCCCTGAACACAGGGTGCTACTGTCATCCGTGAACAGTAGCCAGACCTTTTCCTCTGCCTGAGGCACTCCCTGTCCCTACGCCTACCTGGCGGGGTTGTGACTGTCTCTCCTGACACTGCAGATGACCCTTGGCCAGTCCCTTTGTTTCAGACAAGCAGTCATTACTTCCCCCAGGCTCCTCTCTCATGCTGGCCAGTGCTTTCTGTTTATTTTCCTGTCTAGACCCCAAAACCTTGAAAAGCACAAAACACAGCTTATCCAGCCACGATACTGAGTGCCTGTTACAGTGTTACACATAAAAGAGGCACAGTGATCTCTGAGAAGGAATAAACAGATGTGGGGAGGAGACGCGTTCATTCCTATGCATTGGAGCTACACAAAGCTTGCTATTTCGCTGTCCTTTCCAGATGCGTCTCTCCCACCTCAACACAGACGGTGCTCTGGCTCGAGCCACCGCTAGATCATGTATCTCTCTTTCTTGCTTCTGAAACACAAGAGCACTGCGTGTGATACTTCCCTCCACGGCCTCGGGGCTGCTCACAGGACTGCTGGACCCTTCCCTACCAAAGGCTGCTTTGCCACGGGAGAGGGATGAGTACTGAGAAACGTGGAGGACAGGATGGGGGAGTGGTGGGGAGAGGAGGGCCCACCCAGAAGGAGGCAGAGTAAACACACATCTACGTGCTCAAGGCTGGATAGTCGCGGTCCAGCTCAGCACGACCGAGGCAGTACTGGCTCCCCCGTCATTAACACAATGACCTGAAAGTCTTTAAACAGAAGCTTTACTCTAGTGTAGTTTTATTTATTTCCTCTAAAAACTGGCTCTTCAAAAACACAACCACTTAACCAACTGGTGAAATAAATAAAAGCTAGCCCTCATGACGGTGGCCCCACCATCCTACCAAACAACAAAGCACAACATCAAGGCTATAAATAAGCAAATCCTCTCACTAATCAAAAAGGTTAGGTAATGTCCTGACATATTTATAGACCTGAGCTGGCTACCACCACTGGGTCACCTTGGAATAATATGCGCGAGAGAGTAGAAAATTGGTGAAAAAAAAATTCAGTCCACAAAGTGCAGGCATCTGCAGACCCACATCCCAGGTCGAATCATGGCTTCAACACAGCCAACCACCTACTGATTCTTTCAACAGGTGACTGTAAATCATATGTAATTGATGGCTCCTTCCCAATTACATATCAATGACTTAATAAACCAGCATAGTTCATCATAATTCATAAACCTAGGAGACTATTGGGCTCATAAAAGTTCTTAGAAAGCATACACTCCAACCTGTAATTCTACAAACTGAGACCAAAATGAGGCTGGTTAATTGTCCTCAGTCACTCAATGGGTAGCTAGAATTAATTCAGATCTTCTGAAACAGGGATTTATTATTAAGTCATAATGCATACCCAAAGCACATGGAATGCTAAATAAGAACATAGAGTCTGTGCATGCACATACAAATATCACTACTGGCTGTGAGATAACGTGAAATAATTATCATTAATGCAATTTAATGAGTTACATAAAAAATACCTTTAGGAGACTGTCTCAGGTAGCTACAATCCCAACATGTTTCCTGATACCCTCATCTTCTACTTGTGACATTTGCCTTGCATGTTTCTTCTAAATGTTGCCCGAGAAAGCAAAAGGTAGAAATCTTGTGTTAGTGATGCCACAGGATGCCCCAGGAAGGCCTATGGAATGGTCTGATGAAAGTCTTTTCCTTTGGAAGTGGGATGGAAAGGGCGCCCTCTTGTGTTATTTCAGTGGAATAGGCTCTTCTGCCTGAAAATCCCCCTTGCTAAAGCATTGGCGAGGGGCTCGAAAGATAAATATTCATCTTGGCACACTCAAGGCTCTGCAGGTTGCATGCATGTGCTAAGGAAAATCCAAAGCCAAATATGAATATCTACCCTGCACATTTTATTCCTGACTCTTGCGAATTCAGCAGGATGATTCGTCATCACCCCCACCCAGAGTACACAGAAACTGAAATAAAGAATTAAAAAGGAGAAACTTTTTAATTCGAGAATGAAAAAGGCTGGTGAATGGATGAGCAGGCAGGTAGAGGTGACTGCTGCCAAGTCCGATGGCCAGAGTGTGATTCCCCAAGACCCACATGGTGGAAGGAGAGAGGAAGTTCTTATAAGTTGGGCTTCTGACTTCTCCACACACCAAAGTAAATGTAATTAAAAGGGGATGCAGTGAGGGGCATAGAAGGACATAGGCTTGATATGAAAGGAGAAATGTGGGAAAATGGTGTGT
>NC_022032.1:2220458-2253470 GCF_000317375.1 Microtus ochrogaster | reverse complement strand
TGTGTGTGTGTGTTGAGGTGTTGTATAGTATGTGGCGTGTGTGCTGCATGCACATTAATATGCGGGCAAGCACACACTCAGATGTCCCAAACAGGACTTTTAGGTTTTGTTTTTTTGTTTTTTTTTATTGTTCTCTGCCTTTTTGTTCTGAGACAAGGTCACTTACAGAGCAGGAAGCTCACACTCTTGCCTGGGCTATCTGGCCAGGGAGATCTCAGGAACCACCTTTCTACCCCTCAGTTCTGGGCTTGGCGGCAGGTGTAGCTATGCCCAACTTTTATGTGCATGCTGGGGATTTGAACTCAGGTCCTGGCTTTTCTGAAGACCTAGCCATTTCTCCAGTCTTTAACCAGACTTTTTTTTTTTTTAATGAGAGAAGGAGTCTTATTCTTATACTACTACTTTATTAATAAATATTTTAGCACATAGCAGTTTTTTTTTTTTCCCACACAAAGAATGCCCGCAGACTTCATTTGCAGGTAATTAACTCACAGGAATAAAGAACTGTCAATATGTCCACACAGTTAATTTGACAATGGCTCAGAATGAGGAGCCAAACCCTTTCCCTTGCCTGGCTGCCTTTTCTCAAAGCTCTGGGCCCAATCAGACAGTCTTGAGAATTTAAGATGCTGTCTCATTAGCATATTGAAACTCCAGCAGACAGGTTGGCACCTCAGAGCTCAGGGAGCCCTCTGTGAGGCAGCAGTGAGGCTGGTCTCATTGCCATTGGCCTTGGGCTGGTTATTGATGCCATGACAGGCATGCGTTTGTGCCCAAAGCAGGACTAACCCAACAGCCTCCTATAGCCAACGTAAGCATCCTTGAGCTGAGGGAAAGAGCATTTAGGAGAAGCATAGGTGCAACTTTGTCAATAAAATACGCGCCTTAAAGCACTGAGACTTCTGAACCCGGATTTAATGAAATGCCGGCGCTTCCGTTTTCCTTTAGGGAGGGCCGGTTACATTCTTTTGCTGCTGTTGTTCTTACAATAATGTGCTCACGGTTTGTGAGATAAACTCAGTTATTGCTCTCGGAGCTGCCTTTTACTTATTTCGAGAGTTGTCACGTTCACACCTTGTTAGCCACCTTTTATTTTTAGTTAATGAATCACCCAGTGCTGAGGATAGACGCCGGGTCTCATGCGCAGTAGGTGTCTGTCCCATCGCTGAGCTACACGCCAGGTCCCGTGTGGCCCAGTTTTCGAGCCGTGGGACTGTCAACGGAGCATAAAAATAGCCCCAAACTCGCTTGCTTTTCTTCAACAGCTTGAAAGGGGCTCAAATACACGATCCGAAGCCACTGCGACTGTACCCCTTCACTCTTGCTCCCCGGTCCTACTCCGCATCTGCAGGGATAGTTCTCCCTTAACCTCCCTGGGTGACGTCACATCCTGCTCCCGTCGTTATAAATCTGTTCTTCTCTCACTAGCGGCTTAGGGCTATTTAATTCTGTTTCTCTGTTCCATGTAGCTGCCCCTCCCCTCCAGCATCTTATATTTTTTTCTGTCCTGTGAAAACTCAAGGATGCTGGGCTATGTGCTTAGCTCCGTCCAACGCTACACGTCTATGTGTAAGGCCCTGGGTTGGTAATCCTAAAGTCTGCAAAAGCAACAAGTAAAGAAACAGGCAGATGTGTGTGGTGGGCTCCTAGGAAGCAGGGAAGAGTGTCTCAATACGGAAGTAAAGAGACAAAAACATTAGACTCTCCTTGGTGAAACCGGATGTGGGAGGAACCGGGGGAGACTTAGCTGTAGTCGCTGCCACACCTAAGAATATACTAATATGCAAAGCAATTCATAAGTGGAAGCAGACAAGACAGTAGTGGCATTGCAGATATAATACATGCCAATGGAGAGGCCACGTTAAAAGAAACGGTGCTCAAAGAAGTCAGAAATCCCCTCTGCAGACTCATCTCCCTGCCCTTGACTGAAAAGCAACTCAGTCTCTCAGACCCTTGAAATGTGTGTCTAGAGAGGAAGCCATTTCTGATTGCCTAGACTCAAGGTTAGAAGGCCCGGAGAGATTATTCCATGCAACTCTAGTTGTAAGCGCCCCCCCCCCCCCGCCTCCAAAGACCAGCTGTGAAAACATCCCTAAGTTTAGATCCTGGGGTTCTAGTCCACTGGCCAGATTTGCAAGTTTCTCTGCAGAAACTCAGGGTGTGGCTGGGGATGAGCTGTAGCTGGGACCTTCCGTCTGCATCCCTTCAGCCAAAGTGTGCAGGGAAGGTCAGAGATGCTGCACTTACGACGTAATCAGAGGAGCAAATGAGGCCTCCAGAGATCCTGGCCAGTCAGCCATCCAGCAGCCTTTACCCTCCTCACAAGGCTCTCTCTCAAGTGAGGAATGTTGGGCAGCCCTCCGCTACCTCTGTTCACTTCTCCCTCAAAGACTCCAGGGCTATCACAGGGCCCACTCACAGTATCTTCCTTCCTGAGTATAAGGGGGAAATTGAAAATCCAAGAAGCAGGCTTTTTACACAATTTTGTCTTTTTAATAAATGAAGGGCAGAACCAACAGAAACCTCCAGAATACTCCCCCTGCCCCCAGAGAAGCTTTGCACATGTCTTAGCATCCTTTAATTTCCTGCCATTTTTCTTAACTAACTCTTAAGTTTCTCCTTTGAAGTGAGACTAATATATCACCAAAGAGGGTAACTTGAGCTGGCTAACTTTACCAAAAAACCAACCAACCGACCAACCAACCAACCAACCACCACTACCCAACAACAGAGGTAATGAGACTTTACAGCTCCTCCTTTCTCCTCTCCTCCTCTCCTTCCCCTCCTCTCCTCATCGTCCTCTTCATCCAGTGCCCTGAGCATCTCCCCTAGTTCTTCGGTCACGTGGGCACTTTCTCTGATGTTACTGCTCTTTGGTTGGATGCTTCATCCGAGTCCACTGACATCCTTATACCCAAAGAGTCTGGACTGTTTGGGTTGGGGCTTCACTCCAGCCCCTGGCATCCATATACCTAAGGAGTCAGAAATGTTTGGGTGGAAAGTTCCATTCCAAGCCCCCTCCCTTGAGAGTTGCCTCAGTCCAGATTCAGCCTCCTAGAAAGCCTGCTAAATGGTGACCCCTCCCCAGAAAGACTCAAGACCACTCCCACAGGGTATTTAAACTGCCCCCTCCCCCAGAGAACAAACATGTGGTCTTTCCTGTCTTCCTTCCCCTGCTACCCGGGAGAGCTTGGCATCCTTTAAACCTTTTCTACTTTTCTACTCGGTTTGATTTGGATTATTACGTCAGCGGAGAGGCTTATTAGGCTGTAAAAACTTTTCAGCTGCTCCTGATATTGGGCGGCCCACACCTCGTTCTCACCGCCTTGCTCTCCCAGGAACACGGGTGTGTTTTGGTTTATCCTGAACTCAGAAGCATTTGATTCAGTCGATAAAGACAGCCACGTTTCCAGACTGAAGTAAACAGCTCCACAGCGGCAATACACCCACGGAGCCGCGGGACTTCCACGGCACTGAGTTGACGCCATTGTTCTGGCATGGCTTCTTTTTTTCTCAACTTCTCGAAATTGTCCTTATTACAGCACACGGAGATTGATTTTTGCTGCGCACAATTATATAAGGCATGCTCATCAACTCTGAAAAGTCCTGATATTTCATAAATAAGAAGGCCAAACAAAGCATCTAGCTATCTGCCAGCCTATTAACTTCATAATATGTGTCAAGTTATTTTTGCCTGCAATTGGGAAGCACGCTGCAACACATCATTTGGTACAGTTTTTTGAAAACGTACGACAGTTTATTCATGGCAGCTTTGGGGGCTAAGAATCTAAGCTTAAAGCTACCAGCAGGTTCAGTGATGACTACTGCTTTTTCCTCGCAGAGCCTCTTCCCAGGTGTCCTCTCTGCAAGGTGACATGCACAGCTCACAAAAGGCTCCTTGGGTTCTCTGCATTGGTGAGAACTGGAAGCTGAAAGGGTGCTGTATAATCACGATCGCCAATGTTCCCTGAAGGCCCGTGATGCCCAAGGGCTGGTCCCTAGTGAGTTCTTAGTAGGTGGCACTGGAAACCCTGAGTGGTTAGTGAGGCCTGACAGGAGCCCTTTGGTTGTCCTGTACACCCCACAGAGGTAGGTTCCCTTCTCTAGGTTAAACCCCAGCCTGGCTCCTTCCCTGCCCTGAGGGGCCGACCTGCTCTAACCACTTCCTCAACTGTAGTTAGCTGCCTCATTGGAGGTCCAAAAACATCAGAACCAAGCAACCATGGACTGAAGCCTCCAATCCTGGGGACCTTTTCTCTTTTTAAAGTGACACTCCCATTATTTTGTTAGGGCAACAGAAAGATGACCAAGACAGGAGAGAACGTACAGGCAGAGCCTTCCTCCACAGCCTCATTAGAGCCCCGTGGGGTGGGGGTGGGGTCAGAGGACACACAGGGAACAGACATAAGGCAGGTGTTGGAGAGAAGCAGAACTCTGAAAAGGATCAACAAAAGACGTGCCATTTTCTTGGTTTGTGCGTACTTGGTTCCTAAATTTTGCATTTTAATAAACTGAGCTCTAAAATTAGCTTTTGCCAACATGGCCTGGGTAGCATAGAGGGGGGTTATTCCTTCAACCATGGGGGACCCAGCACAGCCTCTGGATTTTAACAACAGTACTGTATATGATAGAAATAGCCAGGATATTTCCTCCAGCCACACCTAAGGAGACTGGCTGAATATTGTCCAGTTTGTGAACGGTCAATGGCCGGACTTGGTAGGTACTCATCAGAGCTAAGGCTCTGATCGAGGTGGAGCCCACAGATGCTGCGTGGACAGGACTGGTGGGAGGTGGGTAGACGTGCACTTACAGGATCCCATGCAACACTGGCAGAGACAGAAAGCAAGAGCAATATGTTTAAAAAAATTTGGCAGTACAGATGGTTTAAAGGGCCTTAACACCCAGGAGCACATGCTTGAGGCAGGAGGATGGAGAATTTGAGATGATCTTGGTGTACACAGAGGGAACCTGCCTCAAAAGTCAAAACAAAAGAAAATACTAGCAGCCCTCTCCACTCCCACACATATCCAATAATGAAGCAGTCATTTGGATACGGAGTTCCTCTGGAGTGGGGTGGAACTCCTCTGTTACCCTTGACATCACAGGGAAGCAGGAGCAGGCAAAGGCACCTGCTTGTGAGCTGTGGGCTGAGGACAGGACTTTGTCCACAGCTACTCCAAAGACAAAAGACAATTTTTTTTTTTAAAAAAAAGTATAAATTAGAAACAAGAGGTCCGAAGTGGGGAGAAGAGATGTCAGGAGGAAGTTTGGGTGCACACATGGCAAGGTAGCTTTGTTAGCATCACACTAGGGTGTGACTGTGGCTGTCTCTGAAGGACGCTGGGGCATGGCTGCATGAAACCAGAGTCCAGAACTTGTTCCCCCAGACAGGGATGAGTCTTTTGCTCTTGCTTACCCAAGACAAATCAGGTTTTTCTTCACTTGCCCTGATCAGTCCCTCTGGAGCCTCTGAGACAGATGGATTTCCCTACCTCTAAGCCATGGCAGGCAGTCCTGGTGAAGTCACAAGATACAGTGCGGCCACTAATGCCACCCTGCCCCACCCCCAGCTTTAGTTCTGCTTGCTTCCAGTGGCTGTCAGTTCATTGATGCTCAGGACGATGACAATATGCTGACAGAACAGAGTGATGCTATACAACTGGAGCACAGCTACTCCAGGGTCCTGGGGGTGGGGACAGTTGTTCTGCAAAGTGGCTTTGCCTTTCTTGGAGCACCGTAGAAACTTTTGTAAACATGAAATGTTTGTGGTTTTATTTTTCCATTAAAATTAATGCAAAGTGACTTCAGTCATAGGAAACTCATATAGCCTGATTTATAGTTTCAATTACAAAAATGAAATCCAGACGCCAGTGTTTCTTTACTGTCTGTTTTTCCCAGTGCTTTAACCTGCTGTGGCGGTACACAGCCCTGGGGAATGGAGAAGTGCCTTGGAAAACAAGAGCAGTAGGAACCACCAGGGGGCGCACACCACCAAACCACAAGCACAGTGGCCCCCTAGAGGCTGGGTGGTTGTGCTTTTTGCATTTTATTAAAGCTTTATTTGACATTCCACAACGTAGCAAGTATTACAAGCCTTTGAGTGTAGGACTGACTGTCTTCCTCACCATGCTGGTTTTCCCCAACCACTCTGTAGTCAATATTTTCGCTGATATTAAATATCACCTGACATAACACTGAGTTTGCTTTGCTCATTGTAGCCAAATAACTCAAACCAAGCACATTTATTTAGTCTTTGTTTTCGAATTCAAACTGCTCATTTCCTCAAATTGTTATCGAAAGATTTGGTCAGTCAAGTGATAAATGTCAAATATAATGAAACACTGTTGTGAGCTCTCTGCCCGTTCACCATTAAAGGAACGATCTATGTGAAAGCAAATTGAACTCATTAGCAACGTGTAATTCAGCTATTATCACTTGAAATGAAATGACACAGATAGCACTTCTGTTTGCAAAATTATGTGGGAATTGATCTCCATGATCAATTTCACATATTCCTTTTAGAATTTTATCTATTAGCAGTTGGGCAATAAACTACGAACAGGAACCAGTGCCAGACAGTCGGCTACAGGCACTGGCAAGTCCAAACCCCAAAGCTGCATTGAAGATGATATGCTTTTTCAATGCCCACATTTCCCCTTTTCCTCGGCTATTGATTGTGCAGCACAGAAGCAATTTAATTGGCTTTTAAGCAGGCCTAATATATATGAATCCAACATTGTAATTCAGGTAAATTAAGGACTCGAGGGGGTGAGTGCAGGGACGATGGACTGTGGACTTTGGGACTGGGAATGGACCTCAATGGCAAAGTGCGTGCATGCAAGAGGACTGGGTTAATTCCTTGGCAATGCACACCCCAAAGAAAGAAAAAAAGAAAGAAAAGCAAGTCATTCCTGCTCACCTAGCTTATTGCAGAAGAAAGCCTGCTGCCATTTGCCCAGCTCAAAGAGGATGTCATGCAGGAAAGAGTCTGACTGCAGTGCTGGCTGCCTTGCCCACGTCACCCTCTGAAGATCTGAGATTGGCATAGAGGACAGAGACGAGGTAAGAGCAGGCCTCTCAAAGGTTTGATAGATGCCATCACATCAACGAAGAGCTGGGTTGGCGTAGGTCAGGAGAGAAGAGGTTGTTCATTTCTGTAAAAGACCCACCCAAGGCACCCGAGGGAACCTGAACATCAATTTGTACGCAGAAGCTTGCTTAGGGTGGCCACTGCAATTTCTTCCAAAAAAAAAAAAAAGATGACACATTTTTTTCATTTATTTTGGCAAACCATTGATCAGGAAGCAACGCGAGTGCCAGCGTTAGAAGAACAGCACCCTCGTTCGTTAGGTTTGGAGCACATTCTCCAGAGTCTTTGAGAGCAGATGTGTTGGAGCTGGTCCTATTCCGTCTATTCATTACCATAGAACAAGTCTTACAAAACCTCTTGTACTCTAGGTTTCCTGTGTTCGTTATGTTTGCAATTCAATGGGCAGGAACCAGTAGAACCAGAATTGATAGGGTGTCATGGGTATAAGTGAGCGCATGTTCTACCCCCAAATACTAATTATTACAGAATGCCTGCTTTCTTTTCATTGCAAATTCAATTCGTCAAGTTCCAGTGTAAAAAAATCCAATTCTAGTGATTCGTGCCCCTAATGATATATGCCCAGTAATACATGGGCCAAAGTTAACAATACTTACTGAGATTCATCTGATGCCATTCTGGAGCATACCACAATCTCATCTTCATAGTGGCTCTGCTCTGGAGGTGAAGATGTAAAGAGTCTTCTTTGACTTTTGTTTTATCCTCATTTTCATCAGTCTTAGGAAAGCGAATCAACCTAAGCTTCATCCTCATTTTCATCAGTCTTAGAAAAGCGAATCAAACAGGTTACACACAAAATCTCCCCCAGTTTTCTCACGTGTGCCTCCTTTTGGGGACCATTAGGATGATGCTGAAGCCCTTTAGTGAGGCTCAGAAGCTCATGCATTTAAGCAGAGCCTTACCCCACACTCCTGAGCATTGTATTTCAGTCTTCCCACTAAGCTGCAGCATGGCTTATTGCTGAGAAGGTGAACATTCAATCCCAGACTGGTAAAAACAGCTCTGGGGAACATGGACCTGGCCCCACGTTAAGGGTTTGAAGTCTGAAGTGCCCAGTGTTGAGGATTATGCACGCCTTCCTGTTTTCTTGTCTTCCCTCAAAAATCTGAAAAGAGAATTGCTTCTCTCTTCACTGTAGGAGTTCCTTTAGAGAAGAAAGGGAGCAGGGACTCCTCCCCAATTCAGGGTTCCTTGACGGCCTTGTCCTTTGAGAAATATCCAGAATGTACCGATAAAACTCTTGCTGTATTGGGCTTGAATTGGCTTCCCTGGTTCCCTCCTGGGATGCTCTCATAAGAAGGCAAGGGATGTCGTGAGCATCTTCTGATCTGTAATTGGAGCCTGCATTCACGAAGAAGCAGATTGTGCAGCTGTTGACTACAGAGGGCAGCAACACCTGCTTTCACCATTTGCTTGAGAAAGAGGCTGTAACAATCCCAGATGAAGAGGGCTGGTCAGGGATTTAAACTGCGGTCCACTTCTAATGTAGTGTAATTAGATGTTAATGTGTCCACACCTTGCCAATTGGGTGGAGAGAATTATACTTAGACGCGTTATGTGCTCCTCATCCAAATGATCGTGCTAATCTGCTTTGCTAACTTTGCATGGTTATATAGCAGGGGGCAAGAGATCTGGGACCCCAGCAGGTCAGCGGCTATTACCTAACGACTCTGTACACATTTGTAGACCATAAACTTGGTTCATTAGTTTCTCAAAGACAAGAAAGTTTCCTCGGAGCCGACGTTGCTAAAGCAATAAAAATGATGTCACCATTCTTGAAGAACACGCAGCATTTAGAGTCAAATGAAACCCGTCACGCACATGTGCACGGCAGACAGATGGCGGTAGGAGGGAGCCGCCGTGCAAAGGGGTCCTTTACCCACTCAAAGCCTCTTGTCAACACTTCCTTTAACTGTGATAAGTTCTGTCCTCTCACCTGAGAAGGTGACATTTCCTCGCAAATAAGCCTGGGAAGTCTCCTGGAACAGTAGAGCTCTCTGAGACATTTCCCATAATGACCAGCAGCCGAAAGCAAGTCATTACAAGCTCTTCCATCCATCGGGAGATCCAGGCTTCTGTTTCAGAAATCAGCTGAGAACTTGGGGTCTGCTCAGAGGGGACCCCTCAGGGAGAAGGAGAAAGATGTGCTGATCCAGCTGCTGCAGCTCCTCTGGAATTAGAAGGTTCGTGAATAAACACAGGCGTTGGCAGTGGCGAATTAAGCATCTGTGAACATCCTTCTTGACTGTGGTGACCTGGTTGCTACCAGTGGCAGCTACTTCCGCTCACTCAGGCACCCCGGAAGTCGAAACAAATATCAGGGCAACACAGACAAGCTTGTTTGCCATCCTATCCCATGCCTGCCACAGTTCTCCATGGCCACCACCTCAATTGATTTTTCCCCTTTGAAGATCTGGTTGGTTTTTTTTGTTGTTGTTTTTTGTTTCCCAATAAGACATTGTTGTAAAGGTATCCATAGTAAAAGGTAAGGGCCACAGTTTACAATTTAACTCAAACAATTAAATGAAACTCTCAATAAAAGCACCTTGTAAAATTGGAAAAAAAAAAGAGAGAGACACTTTTCAAAATTCTATATCATCGCCAGGTACATGTCTAGATTTAAGTCAAAATATTTGTTCTCATAAACCAGAGCCCTACTGGTGCTGATGATAGAGTCTTACACACCAGTAAGGCAAGGGGTGGGGGCAGGAGAAGAGGAGGAGGAATAGGAGAAAGTGGAGATGTGGAACAAGAGGCCAGAGAAGGTAGTGGTGGTGGGGAGGCTGGGGTGGGGGGAGGATACACTGTTCTTTCAGTGTCTATTGGACATTTGGGGACAAATAAAAATATATATATATATATATATATATATATATATATATATATTTCACTTGGTCGAAAATCCCATCTATAAGCATGTAAGTTGAATAGAATCCCTAGGTGGACAGTTGAAGTGCAGAACACATAAATAAATAAATAAATAAACAAACAAACAAACAAACACACAAACACACACACACAAGCGTCATCATCATCACCACCACCACCAAGAAAACCCACGAGGCTGATGAAGCGGAGGGAAGATGCCTTTACTCAGCCTGAGGGTCTGAAAGGAGTAGAGACGGGATGAGAGTTGCACTGGAGAACCAATTTACACTGTGCTGTGAGCTTTTAACAGCATGTCTTCATTAATAATGGATTTAAAGCACAGGGCATCCCTCTGGGACGGTAAGTCTCGCCCTGCATGCCCCGCCCCCAGCAGATCCTGGTTCCTGCCTTGCTTTCAGGCTGGCTCCCGGAAATGCAGGGCAGGTATGCGTGGATGTGTCCTCTCTTTCACCTTGCCGATTTTCTGCTGTGCTGACTGGAGCAGGGAGCTGTCAGATCTACCCAAAGATAGCAACTCTGGTCCAGGAAGTTTGGAATTTCTTTCGGATAAATAGCTCACCCTACCCGAAACAGCCTAACACATTAAAAAAGGGATCCCTGGAGATAGACATTATAGCGTGCCTTGGAGGCTGGTGCTGTGAGAGGTCAGACAGCTGTAGACACAGTGGCAGACCTGCAGCAGGGGTGGATCTCCGTCAGCCCTACCCTGCCCTGTGCACTCTAGGCCTTTGAAGACTTAGAAGAGCTTATATGTGAAGGAGTCATTCTTTAGTCCTTCAATTTGGGGGGTCAGAGGGTCACAGGAACAGTGTTTTCAACCAACTAGATATCTGCATTTTTAAAGGAGATGCAGCTGGTGGGCCTTGCAAGGAGCTGCTGTGTTGACATTGTTGGAGTGTGTGTGTGTGTATGTGTGTGTGTGTGTGTGTGTGCGCGCGCGCGCATTGCTGGAAATGGAACCAAGGCTTTGCACATACTAGGCTATGTTTTAATATTTTGTGATTTTGGTATGTCCTTCTAGTCCAATACTTGTTATTTTTAGCAATTATTAATTAACATAAGGTCTGTCATCCGACTCTACGTCTTCATTTAAAGGAAAGAGAAGTAATTAAAAACCCTTAGGAGGACCTCAACAGTGCTACGGGGAGCACCGGAGATGACCACTCAGGCACAGTCTATGGCCAACTGAACATCTTTATTCCAATGGGCTGGGTTTACACTCAGGTATTTGAGACCCAAGTGTAGGGCAGGGAATTTAGAGTCAGGGGTCTTTAAGGGCAAAAATCACATTCTGGTATCTCACTTAGCAGCTTCAGTGGGAGTGTGTGCACAAGCAAGCAGTTTAACAGAAGCTGAGATAAGCAGCTGGAGGGGGAGGTTTGCACAAGCAAGCCTTTTAACAGAAGCTAAAGGTAAAGTTAGCTGGGGTGTCTTGACCTTGGGTTTCTAGAAAAACATTGGGTACTTTTCTGCAGGATTCTTCATCAAGGAGATAGAATTCTAGCTAAATCTGAAATGACCTCAAGAAGAAGACAAGACGGAAGAATTTCTGCACTGCCATGCCCTGTTAGAATTGGAACTATTAGTGGTATTGCTTACCTTAGTTAGGAGAAAGGTTAAACCATTTAAAATGTTTAGTGAAATCACTTCGAAAGCTGATGGGCCTCACATGTAGTGTTAGGCAGCGCTCCACCACTGGGACAAAACACCTGGGCCTTGAGGAGGCCCAACATTGTGGGGGAGCTTGCTGGAGAGCTCCTGAAAGGAGAGAGGAAAGAGAGAAGAGGGGACAGGAAGATGGGGGGACAGGAGAGGGAGAGAGGGAGGGGAAGGAGGAGGGGAAGGGAAGTATGGAGGGAAGGAGGGAGGGAGTAAAAGACAGAGGGACAGAGGGAGGGAGAGGGAGATGAACTGGTGTTTCAAAATCTTCAAGTGCCTGATTCTGATGATCTGACTTCTGCTAGATCCTCCTTCCACCCCCTCCCACTGGAGCATAAGCTGGAGCCTGGGCCTTCAACACGTGGACCTTTGGGAGGCCTTTAAGATGCAAGCTTTTAAAAATGCTAAGAAACTTATTTGAATATTGGTACTTTCAGATAGTTACATTTAGAAAAGCAATGTCTAACAGACTATCTCTTAAAGCAGAGGTTTTTCTCTTTAAGAGTCATATAGTGAAGAGTACAAGAATAAGAAAATAAAAACGTAAATTCCAAAAATGTAGAAATAAAGAAATATAAAGTTATAAGTCTAGGGGAACAAGAACAGACTGTCAGCACATTTCTCAGTAGATCAAGGGTCAATCATTCACAGTGAGCTATTTTCTCAGCCACTTAAGAAGCTCTATCAGCCTAGGTCATTTCATTTTACAACTGGTTGTTCTATTTACAAAGCCAGAGCTTCTCTCTGCAAACTGAGAGTAGTGTCCTGGCCATCCTTGATGAATGACAGATATGAACTGAGTTAACCTCTAGGAGACAGAGATACGTGACCTCTGGGTTAGGCACTGTCTCTGTTATGGGAAACTGGCACCATCAAAGAGGAGGCATGGGGCTTCAGTACACACTGTCTGGAGACACCAGGAGAGACAGGGACCATGGTGCAAACACCTGGTTTGACTAATGAGCTCTGATAATGGAGGTTATGAAGTATGGCAGTCGGTATCTGAGCTTTACCTTGAGATAGTGTAAAAAGCTTTCTGCTATCTTCTGAGTCCCCAGCCTAAGAACCAATTATTCTGATTTATCAACCCTCTGATATTACTAGCAGTTCCTTTTCTGACTAATTGCTAAAGACACCTGTTTTCTTGCAATCAGTGACTTTCGCTGTAATCTACTCTGAAACCTATTTCATGATAGCTGCCTACTTACCCATGGTTGTAAGAACCCACTCCCCTCCTTCAGGTCTACATTGACTGACCCACGGGTCAGGGTAAGATTGTAAATTTCCTTTGTGCAGACCTGATGCTTGGTGCCCTAACTATAAAAGTTGGATTCAGAAACTAGCCTTTTGCCACAGAATAACAAATACCTTCTCTGGCTGTGGTCTCAGCTAGCTGATAAGCTTCTGTGCCCTGCGGTGTTTTTTTTTTTTTATGTTTTATTTTTAAGTTTGCTTTTGGTTTTCCTGGGATCTGGTTTCTGGAATAAAGTTTGCTTCTGGTTTATTAGACTTGGTGGTGTTCTCATCTTTGCCTGACCCCCCTGGACCCAACAATAGCATCATATTTATCAATGTTTATCATTTTCACTTTTAGTGGTTTTTACATGAATATATACATGAATATGTGTATGCATATATATGTATACATGTATGTATGTGTATACGTATATACATATGAATATATGTATATGTTTTTGTAGTGTTGAGTATTTCCTTTCTTTAGAAGAGCTAGCTCCTGGAATCTTATTTCATTTCTCCCTTACCCACCATGGCTGTCTACCAGACTCCCCTGCTTTGGGATTTGATCATGTGACTATGATCTTACCCCTGGAGGAGGAATTATGTGCATACTTGCAAACCTGTAACTTCTGTCATCACCTTCCCCATGTTCTTTCTGTGACAGTACCCCGTGTCTCTGTGCAGGAAAAAACTCTAAGGCAGTGGTTCTCAACTTGTGGGTATCAACACCTTTTGGGGGGTCAGCCGACTCTTTCACAGGGGTCACATATCAGATATCCTGCTCATCAGATGTTTACATTATAATTCACAATAGTAGCAAAGTTACAGTTATGAAGTAGCAATGAAAATAAGTTTGTGGGTGGGGTCGCCACACCATGAGGAACTTCTTAAAGGGTTGCAGTATTAGGAAGGCCGAGAACCGCTGCTCTAAGGAATGTGGCCAACCAGTGACTAGGAACGTAAGTCCTTGAAGGCATAGGTGACTGAACGGCCTCCTTGAAACTTGTGTATGAATGAAAGGTGATCTTTTTTATTTTAAGCTACTCCACAATCAGGTATATTTTTGAACATGTTACATAACCATCTTCAATCTTTTAAAACTCTTCAGTTCCTAAAACCGTGAGTCAAACTCAAGGCATGCCAACTGTTTGGTTTATGTTGTGTTTTGTTCTCTCGTGATGGAAACCAAACCCTCGGTCTTGTGCATGCTAAGCATCTTATATCTTTCTTTTTGTTGTTATTTTGACAAAATATCCTAACCAAAGCAGCTCAAGGTTTGGTTCTTAGTTCAATGATCTAGTCCATCCAGGCAGGAGAGTTCTTAGGTTCTCAAGAATGCTAGCTGGTTACTCTGCACCTGCAGCTGGGAGGTAGAGGGCCACAGATGCTGGTGTTGTAGTAGGAGCGGCGGGGCTGTGTCCCCAGCACCCTGGCTAGCTTATGCCCCGAAATAATTACACGGAAACTGTATTCTTTTAAATACTGCTTGGCCCATTAGTTTCAGTTTCTTATTGGCTAGCTCTTACATATCGGTCTAACCCATTTCTATTAATCTGTGTAGCCCATGAGCTGGCTTACCAGGAATGATCTTAACCTGCGTCTGCCTGGAGTGGTAGAATCATGGTGACTCTCTGACTCAGCTTCTTTCTCCCAGCATTCTCTTCTGTTTTCTCCGCCTACCTAAGGGTTGGCCTATCAAATGGGTCTAGGCAGTTTCTTTATTAATAAGAAATCACTCCCACATCATGCTGGTATTCGGCTAGATTTCATTTTTATACATAGTTGAAGTCCTGAGTCCATGGAATGGTGCTACCTGTTGGCAGTCAAGGTGGGTCTTCCCGCCCCATTAATGTGATCAGTAGGACTCTTCTCATAAGTACCAGAGGCTGACCTATATCATCTTTCATAGTTAGAGGCTTGTCTCGTGGGTGATTCCAGATCCTGTTAACTTGACGACCATTGACTCTCACACACGCTCTGCTCCTTAGTCACACAGCCAGCCTCCTAATTGACCTTTGTACCCAAGATTTTGAAAAAGACATGGGGCATAACATCCTATCTTCAGTTGTGGGGTGTGTGTGTGTGTGTGTGTGTGTGTGTGTGTGTGTGTGTGTAAAGCACCTGTAAAATGAAAAGGTTGGCAAGATATTTAAGGTTACACAGTTACTTCAAAAATACATTGGTGCCTTGATATGTTTAGCTATTAAAATTGCATTCATTTACTTGTCAGGGCTGTGGGGCTGGGAGACATGGGGCATTGTGACTGTCAGAGGACAGCGTCCCAGGCCTGGCTCTCTCCTTTCACCACGTGGCTCCCAAGGATAGTATTCAGGTTGTCGGGCTTGGCAGATGGAGCCTTTACCCTCGGATCCATCTCACCAGATCCCTTTGGTTATTTTTTTAAAGATGTCCTTAATCTAAATCTCATCTTCTTGTCCTGAAAGTAATGGAAAATAACAGGCTTAGCATGAATCATTCAATTTGTCTCCCAATCTTCTCATGAGACGCTTTGCTTGCAGTGCCCCTCCCCTGCCCATTATTAATTAGCATTAGGAAGCCAGTTCCCTCCGAAAATTGCCCTACTTATGTCTTCAGAACGGACACATCATCTTGGTTTTGTCAAACGGACTACAATTTCAGGGAAAGAAAACAAGCCCCTCCAATTAGGTCTGCCATTCGTCTGTCGCTTGCCTTGATGCAATTCTACCACGTGTTGTCTCTCTGTGAGAAACCATTTATGTCAAATTAACTTAGGGAGGGCAGGTAGAAAGGAGAAACAAAAATAACCACCTGGAGTATCGGCAGAGAAATACAGGTTTGTCAACATATAAATTAAATCAGAATCTGTGCTTGCTGCTTCAGAAATAATCCAGTGTACAACGGTGACTCTGCATCTGTCCACGGCCACGAAGGAGCACTTGGCCTCACAGGCATCTTTCCAAAAATAAAAAAAAAAAACAAAAAAACCCACTTGGTTTCCATGGTGCCCTCCAGGATTCCCCTGAATCCAGGCAGTCATTGCCCTGTCATGAAACTCAGTTTCCTCAAACCCCACCAGCAGCAACAGGTAACAAGCCGGACAGAGGAGGCCTGAGCAGACAGCTTTGCCGCCCGTCTGTCTTGTCATTTTGGTATTCTTTCTTCGTTGACTATAAATAAAGTCAGAGAAATAAAAATCGACTCAAGTGCTGGGCTGAAGGTGGGTAACAGAGAGCAAAATTTTAACTCAAACTTGACTAAAGAATACATCCAAGAGCTGGGCGGCAGTGGTACATACCCTTAATCCCAGCACTTGGGAGGCAGAGGCAGGCAGATGAAAAAAAAAAAAAAACCCAAACAAACAAAAAAAACCCCAAACAAACAAAAACAAAAAACCCAAGACAAACAAATAGAAACCCAAAATATTCAAGACATGTAACTAGGAAAATACAAGCAAAGGCAGAAAATACAGTTTTGCCTCAATATTAAAAGCTACACAGCAAAGAGGCCATCAATCACTGTTTGGAACAGAGCCCAGGGTGAGACAGAATGTTGTCATCACCAGGGAAACGCAGATCAAAACCAGTATGATATTCTCATGGGTGTCTAGGAGCTGGACAGATGCTGGACAGGCAGACAGACAGGGAGACCATGGACAGATAACAAAGAGGGCAAACTTCCGGCCTTTCCCTTACCCTCCCAATCAGAGACAAAGGCCTAATGGGCTTTTCCTCCTGCCAGGAAGGCCCCACTTCCTGCTGACCTGTTCAGACTAGTCAGGTTGGTCCTGGATATGTGTATCAGGCACATAACTGTAGGCCCATTAGCTTATCTTTCTTTGTCTAAGTTGGTCAATCTAAAATTAGGGGAAGAAGGCCCATCCCAGGCCACAAAAACCACTTAAAAACCCCATGGCTTAAGGGGGGGAAAAGTGCTTTTTGGCTCCTGAGTCTGTTCTGTACTATGTGGGGAGTCTATGTGGGGAGTCTTCTCTCTGGGCTCCCCTGTGTCTATCTGCACACACTCCTGTGCACTTCTTCCCTTATAATGAGATTACCTGTTGCTGTCTGCTGTGTTTGAGGTTTCCCACCTTTCGATGTTTTAATTAGTGGAGGAAGTGAACACAGTAAGATCCTCAGGCAGTGACACTCACTCCAGCTAGATGCTTGGTACCTAGAGACTCAGGTTAACAGGCAAAGACAAAGATGTGCTGAGATGCACATCAGCATCAGTTAGTGGGAAAGAGGATTGGGGTTCCCCAAAAAGCAGGACGGATCAAGCGACATTATCTAATCCACCGGCACTTCATTCGTGATACATTTTATTTGCCTTAGATGGAGGATACTTTTTGAATTTCCTTGCCAATGTTTTAGCTAAAACTTTTGCAAAATCATAAGATCTGGTTATTTTAATTGGGTGTTTTGCATTTTAAAAGTGCTTCATGAAGTTTGTCTCTTGACTATGGGAAGGTGGCTTTGGCCTCTGTGTCACCTTTCTGCACATTCTCTGTATAAAAATTCTTTTTTTTTTTCCCTTTTACTACAGGTAGGACAATGCTAAGCTTTGAGGATTTCTCAGATTTGGAGACCCAGTAAAGAGCCATTCAAATGCACGTGAAGAAACAAGCCTGGGGAATTAGTTCACAGGGAGAGCAAAGGCTGGGTGTTGCTGTGGAATTTCCTGGGAGCTTTATGGTTGGGTAAAACTGATACATACCAAAATGATCTGCGACAAGTGTGCAACAGCCTGCTACAAAAATATTAAAGAGCATCCCAAAGGTAAAACTAGAGGTCCCTAGAAGCCATAAGGGGGCTAATTGGGAATCCCAGTGCTACTATTGGTTATATCTTTAGAAGTGTAGAGCCTGCAAAACAATAGAAGCTATTTTCCCTGTTATTGGTTACATTTGATATGAATGGGAGACCCTATTGCTGAAGAGGTTGTATGCAGCGGCTACTGGAGTTGGAGAAACCAAGATAGAAAATGGACCTGAGGCATCCTCTCCCTGGGAGCCAGCAGAAGCTGATATTAAGACTATTGTGGAGAGTTAAGCCCCAACACCCTACTCAGCTGTGGATCCTGCATGCTTCAGGATGGGAGGGTCGGAAAAGATACGCCACCTAGTGGCTGAAACCAGAACTAACTTTCTGTTGGGACTTCAGGATCAGTTCTCAGGGGAGAAATTCACATCTCTAACTGGGAGCTCAGAGGAAAACCTGTAGCCACGAGAGCCATGGACTCCAGTGAGAAGCAACTGCGATGGATTGGCTGGGTGATGTATCAGCCAAAGTGCTTTCCCCGTGTGTGTTTATAATCATGGGCTTTACTGAAGTCTGTCTATGGGAGGAGACGTAAGCGCAAGACTCACCAACTGCCACAGTCTGTAGATGGGAGGAGGAAGAGAAAGACATGAGGATGCCCTCAACGGAGCAGGAGAAGTAGCAGACATCTACGTCATGCCCCCATGGCTCAGGGACCCTTTGGAAGATGAGGATGGAACAGATGGAGAGCGAGAGGAAGGATGGTGAGTGTCATGAGTGACGTCATCTGAGCCAAGCAACTTCCGTATGGGGCTTCCAGCTGTGCCCTCTTGTAAAAGATCGTCCCAGCCAGACCTGTACTGGTACAGAGGAGCCAAAAGTAAAAGCAGATGCCTAGATATAGCGGCAGAGGAGAGCACGAGATTCTCACTTGAATATCCAACTGCTCTCTACCATTTGGCAACTGTCATGGTTTGAATAGGAATGGCCCCCATAGACTCATGTGTTTGAATGTTTGGCACACAGGGAGGGACACTATTAGGATGGGTGGCCTTGTTAGAGTAGGTATGGCCCTGTTGGAAGAAGTGTGCCACTGTGAGGTGGGCTTTGAGGTCTTATATGCTCAAGCTACGCCCAGTGTGGCACACAGTCTCCTTCTGCTGCTTGCGGATCAAGATGTAGAACTCCCAGCTCCTCTCTAGCATGTTGTCTGGCTGCATGAGGATAATGGACTGAACCTCTGAAACTGTAAGCCACCCCAATTAAATGGTTTCTTTTTTATTAGAGTTGCCATGGTCACGGTGTCTCTTCACACTGATAGAAACCCTAACTTAGACAGCAACTGTGCACAAGCCCCTGGGGGAAGGACTGGAGCACACACATGCACACACACACACATACACACATGCATACACACACACACACACACACACACAATCAGAGATGACCAGAGTGGAGGTTCCATCTATGCAGCTGTGGGAAGCCTTCAGCCATGTTTCCATGCGTATCATGGCTGGTTGAAGGAAGAGTGCTCACCCCTTACCTTTCCTCTGTAAGCCGATAAATTCATTGGCTCCCCGGGGTGAACTCTGGTGGGATGGTGCCTCAGTTTGTCGTTGGGACCTTAGGAGAAAGGGCAGGCATTGCTCACTATCTCCCCATGGGAAGGAGTTTTAGCACCACCTATGTTCACTACACTGATTGACAGGACACATTTGTATTCTATGATACAGAGTGCATCTGTGCTTTCAAACTACTGTTTACATAGAATACCACTAACAATGATTTTAACTGTGGTTTATGCTGAGCAGTAAATGTTTAAAATTATGTTAAAGCTACAGAAACAGTGCTGTGATATACACCAAGGAAGGAATCTTGAAAACTTCAGACTATGTATTAGAACATAGAACTCAGGCAAGTAAAGACAATTAACTCCTGATTTTCTAATCCCCACTGATGGTGCTGCTGCTGAAAGGGTCCTGTTGAAGGTGACAAGTCTGGAGCTTCAGTGTGCTTAAATAGTATAGTCAGAACAGGTTAAAAGGCCACCAGAAGGTTGTGCGGGAGCAGGAAGACACGGGAATGCATGTAGAGGATTTTGACATTGGCATGTCTTGTATCATGGAGAAAAATGGAAACCATTAGGGCTGGATGCGCTATGTGTCACCAGACTGGAGGGGAAATAACAGTTTCTCAATATTTATTATGTGTTTTTAAAGCTCGAAGAAAAGCCCACTAAACTTGATAACTGAATGTACAGGTGTGTGTTATATATCCCGCAGTTAAAACTGTTTTGTCAAGGAAAAAGCCAGATGTAACTTGCTAATCTTTTAAATAACCTCAATAAAACCACCAGAGGCTTCTACTGAGATACACACATGCTTTGGAGTCACCATTTCCAGCACAGCTGGTGTGTGGTGCATTCTGAGTTGTACAGTCATCTTCATAATCAGAGTCTAAAGCTTTTCTGACAGGGCAAGCATGCCCATCTTCCACCCTGCATTGCCCACGATTTAAACAACAAGTGGACTTCCTTGACTGATGTTTCTCTTGTCTGGGTCTTTCCAGATGTGATAAAGGGAAACACACATGTGTTTTAATTATGTTCCTGTAGGCATGTGTATTATCCCTTGGATCACTCTATTTCTGGATAACTTTCTCTTATGAGGATAGACTTCCTTTCCTTTGTCCACTCCTCAGTCAATGGACATTGAAGTAGCTTCCATTGAATGGTAACTCAGTGTTTAACAGCACTTGGTGTGGGGAGCAAATGAAGTCCTGAGTGAATGTCTATTGCTGACATGAATAAGGCCAGGCCAAAACTTTCAGTGCCTCAGACCCATGAAAATGGCAAGGCCTGCCCCAGATCAAAGTCAAAGGAATGTCTGTAATGGTCTGTTCTGTCCCTTTAAGAGACAAGCCCTGCCCACTCCCTCCCCCAACTGCCAAGACAAATGGATCTTCCTTCTGCTTCCATCCTGAGCTCCTTCTCTTTTTCTTACTCTCCTGGAGAGGTAACTTTTGTTCTCTCTTCTCTCTCTCTCTCTCTCTCTCTCTCTTTCTCTCTCTCTCCCTCTCTCTGCTCTTCCCCCTTCTCTCCTTTTCCCTTTTCCTCTTCCCTTCTATAACCCACTAAATAAATACCCACTTCCTCTGCATGGTGTGCCTATCTGTCTCTGTCTCTCGTCTACTATGGTCCTCATGGGACCAGCCTTTAACCTGCCTCAGAGGCCTCAGCTTCACCTCATGGCCCGCCATAGGGTCCCACCCACCACTGTCCTAAATCACTTGCAGTGGCCTGCTGCCTGCTGCCACCTCTTGGGGAACTGCGGCACCATTTTATTTTTACCATTATAATGTCAAGTCTTTCCCCTGGTCAAAGTGTGGATATAGACACTGTGTGCAGAAAGTAGCAACCAAAATGTCCTCCTCCAGCATGGCTGCAGCTTGAGGCTGTTCCCTACCACCATCCCCTACCCAGATTAGCTACCTTCATCCTTATTCAGCAGCATATAAGATAAAACCATGCAGGTAAGCAACTCGATACATCTTGCTACTTTTCTTCATTCTAGTGAGTGTTGGAGTGGAGGCTCTTGTGGGTTTTGTTTGCATTTTCTTGAAGACTTGGCGGAGCTTAGCATCTTTTCAAGAGTTTATTGAAGGTTGGCCCACATCCTCTAGGCTACTGTGTATGCAAATTTCTTGTGCTGTGGGAGCTCCTTCATCTTCAAGGCTGTTGGCTGAAGGAGCTGAAGAAGCTCCCACAGCACCTTTGTCCAATTTTAGTTAGTTTATTTTGGTTGACCTTTAAAATTCTCTTTAATTCTGATTTTTATACCTATTGAGCTTTAGTGACATATTCTATTTCTCATTCTTTGGGGGGTTATTTTCTGCTTTGTTTTCTTTTTCTCCTCACACATCAAACTCTTGATTCCCCTGCCTCAGCCTCCTGAGTGCTATGGCTGCAGTTGTACACCCGAAAGCCAGACTCTCCCCTAACACATTAACAGCATTCTTTTACATATAGATTATGTTACTTTCTGAAGTGAAATCTGCTGATCTTTTTTGGTCAGTTGTTCTTTGGAATTGTAGTTAAAGCTCCTTGTCTACCTAAAGTCACACATTCTTCTCTGCCTGCATCTTTTTCTAGGACTTTTTTATAGCTTAGCACTTGCATGATTCATCCTGAGTTAGTATTTTAGTGCAGTGTAAGACAGAAGTCTGACTTTGTTCTTTTGCATATAGACACACAGCTGTCTCCAACCACATGAAAAGAATATTCCACATCCACGAAATTGTCATAGAAACTTTGTCAAAATCAACCAACCAAAAATAAAAAAAAAGGTATTTTTTTCTATTTGTTTGCTTGTTTTCTGCTTGGACTCTAACTCTGTTGGCTATGCTGGGGAAGCAATCCTAGAGCACTTTAGGTAAGGGTGTTCCCACTGCGTACATCCTCAATCCTTGAAGTTTGTTTTTATTCTCTATTCTCCATCCTAGTGCACTGATTTGCAATATCATCATGAGATTCAAAGAGCGGGAGAATTGGAAACACCTCTTTTTTACATTACTTTGACTATTCTGGAATCCTAAATTTCCGTGGCGCACGCCTTTAATCCCAGCACTCAGGAGGCAGAGGCAGGCGGATCTCTGTGAGTTCGAGACCAGCCTGGTCTACAAGAGCTAGTTCCAGGACAGGCTCCAAAACCACAGAGAAACCCTGTCTCGAAAAAACAAACAAACAAAAAAGAATAACATGGGTTGTTGCTAGAATCGGGATTGTATTGAGTTCGTTGATCAATATGTTAGTGTGGGCTCCCCCAGAAGCAGAAGCAATGTACTACATACTTATGACACGGAACAGGCTCTCACAGTTCTACAGAGGACAGGCCCCACCTCTGCAGACTCAGCATCCTAGAGACCAGGAAAGCAAATCCATCTGTTCTGCTGTAAGTTCAAAAACTTGAAAGTCAGTAGTACTGACGGAGAAAGTTCTAGTCTGAGTCTTAGTCCAAAGGCAGAAGGAGACTGGCATTCTGTTTAGACAGTCAAGTGCAGATAGCCATGCCTTCTCCTCTAATTTCTGTTCTCTTGAACACAAAAGACATGTCATCTCTGTGATCCTGCAGCCACAAAGAACCTGCTTTCCCAGGCTACCCAGGAACCTGAGACAACCAGACTACAGGCGTGTGCTATGGCCTACTCTAACTACACGGATGAGAGCTCCCTCTCACTCTGGAATCTGTAAGAGGGACTTTCAGTTTGTCTGTGGGCCTGAACCCTGTTCAGAACCCGCTCCCAACTATGCCGTTGTCTATCTGTGGCATTAATAACTCTCTTGGTCCCCAGAACAATTCTCCCCAATGTCTCACATGAGCCCCTAACCTGAGACTTCATAACATGTGTGTTCAGTTTTTCTTGAGCAATGTTTGCTCCTTTTTAAGATTTGTCCCTTTTCCCTTAAATCATCTAATTTAGTGAAAGATGAATATTCATAGTGTCAACACAACTCCTACATAAAAGTGGATAAAAGCTAGTTAATTCTGGATCTAAACATGAACGACCGGGCCCAGGAAGACAGAATTAGTTTGCTCAAATTCCATATCCTTTGTGGTTCGCTGTTTAATGGGGTTTTTATAGGAGCAGAAGAAAGCCACAGATCAAGGCACTTTTCAAATACCTCGGCAGAAACATCAGGTAAGCAGACTACAGAGAAACAGGGGAATCTCTGTGTGAGCCTCGGGAGCTGCCGGCCGCTCTCAGCTTTCTGGTTGCTAGAATCCAGTAGTTCTCACACGCTTCTATCTGGTAGTCACAGGGATGTTAGAAGGTAAGACATAGAATTTGGTTTGAGATGGCTATTGTGGGAGCTAAAAACAGCACCAAATAAATTGTGATTAGACTCTGGACCTATATAATTCCAACATCTCTACAATCACTGATGTTCTAATTTATTAATTCATCTCTATATAAGGGTCTGTGTAAGGTGTAGCGGGCAGCTTACAACAACCCCAAACTGCCTAAATCAAGCTTCTGGCGTCTGACACCCTCTTGTGGTTTCCGGAAACACCTGCCACACACACACACACACACACACACACACACACACATACAGAGAGAGAAAGAGGCAGACAGACAGACACACACCTATATATATATAAAATAAATCTTTAATTCTGTCTGTAGGGATGTTCCTCTTTTGTCCTTAGCTGCAGTAATTTGTCCTTTTCTTGGGGAGGCCAGCTAGATGCTGCCAATTGTACTGATCTTTAAAAGCATAAACGTGGGGCCCCATTCCTTCCATTCTGTTCTCTGTGAAGCCCACAAAGCTCCTATTCCTTCCTTTCTACTTGCTCTCAGTTTGCTTTGCTCTTCACTTTACGTTTTCGAGGTGGAAACTTTCATTATTTACTTAAAATCCCCTTGCACACCCAGGCTCCCACAGTCCTAGAGCTCTCTGTAAACACGGCTCCCGCTCCCATTGTCGCTAGTGAGCCGTATGTGTCTTCTCCTTGCCGTTGCTTTCAGAGTATTTTTTGTTTTTTTTCTACTGTTCTCTCTTAATCACGGAGTTATTTCTGAGTGTGGCTTCACTTCAAATAACTGTAACTTTCTAAATGTTTCTTGTGTTGATTGAACATTTTAATTCCACGGTTACTGGAAAACACATTTTATACGATTCTATCCTTTTAAACTCATTTAACGCTATGCCCTGGCCTCTCATAGAAGATACTCTGGGTGTCCCCTGTGCCTTGAAGAGAGTTTGCTGAATTCTGCTGGTGTCCATGGTTACAGGGCTGTGGTCCATTTCCTTTCTAGTTTTTCTAGTAGATAAAGGTATTCAACTCTGTTCTCAGTTGCCTATTATTTTTCTTCAGTTCTGCTGTCTCCTGCATGTATTTTAATGCTCTATGTTTACCATGTACATTTAACATCGTCATCTCTTCTAAATATAAAATACCCTTCTTTGCTCCTAATAGTATTTTTCTTTCCTTAAAGTCTACTTTGTCCTATATTAGTGCTGTTACTAATTTTATTTTTTATTTTTTAACCAATATCCATCTTCTGTGGATTTTCTATAACTTAAAAAAATCTGCTTTGTCAATCACAAACCCTTGACTGATGTACACATCAACTTAATAAAGTTCTTGGCCAGGTAGGAGTTATGTCTGCTCTTTGCTTTAGATTTATTTATTTATTTATTTTTTTGTATGCCATATCTTCGTGCTCCTGTCTTTTAACTCTCGATTCCTCTGTGTTGAATTGGTGTTGTCTGGTGAACCTTTTAGATTCCTTTGTTTTCTGTATTTTCAACTCTTTTCTTAGTGATTACTTATGGGCTTAGCACATTCCTTCGGACAATCCAGCTAGGGTAAAGACTGGCTCAATTGGCAGAGCACCCAAAGCTCTGATCCAGTGGGCTTCACCTCTCTTCTTCCTCTGTGAATGATTGACATCCCGCAGGCCAGATATTAACCGCGAACTTCTTGTGATTATCCTACGCATTCTCTTTGGAAAGCAAGACAAACAGCGACGCAAGCTTGAATGTGTTTATGCTGTCTTAACGATTCCTATGTCACCAATTTCACTGGTGCCTTTTGCATCTGTTTGAATTAAAACCAACACTTTATCTCCTTCTTTTAGCACAAATTACTCATTCAGTGTGTCTTGTAGTGAAAGTCTGCTAATTATGAATTCTTAATTTTTATGTTTCTCAGAGTTGCTTCACCATTGCCTCAGTCTCAGAGGGACCAGAACTGGCTGTGGGAGGCTTTCTGCAGTCTTCCCTCAGCACTTGGAGCACCGCTCTGCTCTCACCTGGTCTTCTCCATTCCTGTGATGTCAAAAGTCAGGCAAAGACTCTGCTAGACAACCTCTTTCTCTTTCTGATTTTCTCCTCGGCTTTGAGTCTATGAACTGTAACTATGGAGGGAGGGTTCTGCTTTTATTCCTTGTAGTTTATTGAGCTGTTTATAGATTTTGGTTATTATTTTAAAATCAAACTGGAGTTACAGAGAAACCCTGTCTCAAAAAAAAAAAAAACAAAAAAAAAAAATCAAACGAGAAATGTTTATCCCTTACTTTCTAAACATTAACTCACCCCCCCTCCCTCCTATTATGTTTCTGGGACTTTTGTGTCCACGTGGTCCCTGAAGCTTTGCTCCTTTTGTTTTCTGTTCTTTCTCATCCCCTTGTGTTTTTGTTCTCACTAGAAAATACCTGCTGACCTATATTTTAACTTGATTAATTCTTTGCCGGTTGGAATCTGCTGATGAGCCCCTCTGACACCTACTTCTTTATAGCTGGTGTGCTTCTCGACTCCAGATTTTTTTTTTAACCTTCCTGTCATGGCGCTTGCGTTCTGTTTTAAAGACTGACCTTGTTGTCGCTGATCTAAAAGTCTTTGGCTGCTAAGTACCATCTGGGCACTACTGCTCTTTGTGCCTCCCCACTTCCCAGTATGCACCATCCCTTCTCCATCCCTTAGCACTTTCGTGATTGGAGAATGTTGAGTTCAGAGACCCTGTTGCCATGCTTGTGTTCGGTTCTCCTCTCCCTCAAGGTTTCTTGGGGGTCATTGGCTGTGGTTGCTATTGTTTTCTGCATTGCTAGTTCAGCGACTCTCTGGGAAGAATTCTGCAGCTGCCCTGTCTCCATATGCTGATGCCTTTGTTCTTAGGGCCGGCTTCTTAGCAGTCACACCTGGGGTCCATTTGTGAGCACCTGGTGCTTGGTTGGATTTTCTTTAATGCCTTGGTTTTGTGCTTTTCCTCTTTGAGAAGAAGGCAAGGCTTCCAGCTTCCGTGGTCTGAAAGTTAGCCAGAAGCCAGGGATTTGTGTGTGTGTGTGTGTGTGTGTGTGTGTGTGTGTGTGTGTGTGTGTGTGTGTTTGCTTCTTGTTTTCTGGTTAGAATCTCAGGAATATTTGGGAGCTATGTCAAGTCACCTAGACTTAGATTTCCTTTTAAATGCTCAACTAACCTCTTGCTAGTCTCTGCTGCTCCCTACCTTTAACCTGGGCAGCTGGAACATCGCAGGAGCTGCCGCAATGCCTGTGGGTGGCTTCCTCCACTTTTTCCTTCTATTGATCAGAGCGGAGTCAAACCACATAGCTCCCTAATGTTTTTAGAATAGAGCTCTTCCAGCCGCTGCAAATGTAAACAACATGTGGACAGTGCCCTTGAGAAGGTTTTCTCCAGAAAGAGCTGGTCAGCAGTCTTCTCTCTGCAGTATTCACTGGCTGGTGTGGGCTGGACCACTGTGCTGGAAAACGGCGTGTGTGTGTGTGTGTGTGTGTGTGCGTGTGTTTGTGCATGTGTATATGTATATTTGGCCCATTAAAACTAAAACTTCACAGACACCAACAGCCCATAAGTGAGCCTTAGCACTTTATTTTAATAGATGGTTGCTCTGTGATAGGCCAGCTGACAGGAGTTTGATTTGGATGGCTTTAGTTGACTGGAGTTTATTTATTTATTTGTCTTTTTAAGGGAGACAAGGTTCACCAAGAGAATATACTTTTCTCTACACTGTTGTCCACTTGTGTTAACATCTCAATTAAGCTCGGGTACGGTTAGGTTCAGAGCAGATTTACAGAGCCTCACAGTCAGAGACTAGGCTGGGATGACAGCTCACGTCAGCACAGCAGGCTGTGATGAGTGTCTTCAGCCTGTGCCCTCCACGCCCGGCATGCCTACTCTTTCTCAGGCTCTCTTGGTGGGACTCACAGGCAGGCCGAGGGGAGGTAGAGGATGCGGTGCCTGAACATCCGGTGATGGAGCGAGTCACCTGTCCTTGTCTGTCACCCAGGAGCGTCCACTTAACTGTTGCTCTGAAGCAAGCTGTGCCCAAACACACTGACACCAGACAACACCATTTCATGAACGTCAGAATCTTGAGAGTGAGAAATTCAGGCAGGGCTCTGCAGGAATCTGTTTTTGAATCACGCGAAGTGACTCACTCATTGTGTTTCCCTGGTAGCCTGTCTGGCATCCTCCTGGAGTGGTACACAATGGCACCATCACAATGCTGCTGCCTCAGTGGGGTGGCTGGAATTGTTTCTCCGCATGGTCTCTGGCACAGGGCTCAGAAAGCAAAGCAGATATTGCTAATACTTTGAGAAGTCTGGCCCAGAATTGATAGAGCCTCGTTTTTCCTGCCAATCTCTCTCTCTCTCTCAAAGATTTATTTATTTATTGTGTATACAGTATTCTGCTTGCATGTATGCCTGCCTGCACTGCAGGTCAGAGAGGGCACCTGAGAACACATTATTGATGGCTGTGAGTCACCTTGTGGTTGCTAGGAATTGAACTCAGGACCTCTGTAACCTCTGAGCCATCTCTCCAGCCTCCCTTGCAATGTCTTTAACAGCTCCCCCAGTCCAGTCCAGCACAGAGACAAATGAAAAACAGCCCCAACTCATAAAGAAGACAAAGCATTTGATGACAGTTTTTTTTTTTTAATCAGTCACATGGACCCTTCCTGGATCGAGAAATTAAATGCAAAGAGTTTAGCAAGTTCTCTGGGCTTGAGCAGGGGCATCCCTGTGAATTGCTGCATCCCGAGGGGAATGCCAAGGTTTAGCCTCTTCAGGCAAACACTTTCCTGAGTCACTGGCATGCGGGTGGCATCGCCTCCTGAGAGTTACACATGACAACAGCCTTTCAGAGTCAGAAGGGGAAACAGTGGGCCAGTGTTTGATGATGTTCCCAAGGATGGAGCTTTCTAGCTTCCCTTTGAGAACCAGGTACAGCAACTACCTCTGCCAGCAATGCTACCTGTCCTTTCCCTCATGTCCACCAGCAGTAGCCTGAAGATGTCCTCTGGAGGAAAGGCATGCAGAGGGCAGAGGTGGGCATGGAGATGGCAGTGGTGGGCATGCAGAGGGCAGTGGTGGGCATGCAGAGGGCAGTGCTGGGCATGCAGAAGGCAGTGGTAGAAGATACCAGGAAAACCAAGCTTGTGTCTGAGTTGGAATGAGGATGTCACCAGCATCAGTTGCTGACATTGGGGGTTCGGCACATATTTGTGTGTGTGTATTCTTTTGCTTATGTTCAGCAGAGACGTCAGAAAATGAAAGGTTTCACGTCCTGCCAACACTCAGAACTCCCAGCAGAAGCAAATCCAACTATTCTGCTAACAAAGTGCGTGTTCTTCAAAATCACACCCTTTGCAAACATCACCAGGTAACTGCAAAGGCAGCGCAAAACACACATGCCCCGAACAGTGTGCTAAAGACGATTGCTGTGTCGGAATGTTGCAAGCCTGACGTTCCTGAACGAAGTGCTTTGAGGGTTTGTCTAGTCATGCTTCAGTAAAGATACGCTAGGCTTCTTATAATTTGATATGCTTTCCCGGTGAGAATTTTGTGTAAATAGAATTCTCATGTCCTGGGGCAGTGGAGAGGTCCGGGGACAAACAGTTAAGCTGTGCACCCACGTCAACATTCAGCAGCATTCAGCGAATTGCTTCACTTTAGGAAGTGATACTAAGAGAAGAGACGGAGTTAGTGAGCCCTTGTGACTCCACCTCATAGCTCTGTGCCTGAGCCTGGGCTGGAAAGCTGAGAAATGTTGTCATTTGAGTGACAGTAACCAGAGAGACCATCTGGAACATCCTCAAGCCAGGCTTTCCCTGCTCATCTTTGCTTCGTGCCCAGTGGAAGCCCGTGTTCTTCATGATGTCACCCACAGTGAGGCTCAGACAAGGCAGATCATCCATCATGCTCTGCCGGCATCTGGTAAGGATGGTCTGTCAAGAGGGAGAATTTCCCCGGGGTGCCACAGCAAATCAATCTCTGAAATGTTTCATTGGTCATGTTCGGCACCAGGTGGGAATTACAAGCTGTTTCACCCGAAGAAGCCTTGCCTGTGGCTGCAGGACCTGAAGGCCTCTAATTTATTTCTTCTAAGGAGGCTCTGGTGTCTCGTAAAGGCAGCATCAGAGCTGAAGAAGTCGGAAGTTCGATCTCGACTGTGTGATGTCTGAAATCACTGTCTAGATCTTAAAAAGGGAAACAGGGACGTGGGCCTGGAAGCATCTATGGAATGATGGCTCGCCACTCTTCTGTTGGGATTCTAATGACCAGACAAACTCTGCGAGTGTCTCACAATCTTATAGATGCCGCTAGAAAGGTTGACACTCGAATGAACTCTGTTGTGTTAAAATATCAGTGCCATGGGCATGAGGGAGCCATGCTACGACCACGGATGCAAGCCGAAGCATCTCATCACAGATGGCTCTCTCACAGGTAACGGAGTGGCTGTTTACTAAGTCACTCAGCCTTCACTACAGCCTGTTCAGGAGCTTGGTACAGAGCCGCGCTGTAGACAATGACCTATATGATTTACTTTATATGCAGTGGGTTGCTTTCTTCTTACTGTTGAAGTCTGAGGCAAACTTTTATTCCTCTCTAACACACAAAGAAGTTCTTTTTAACATGTGTGTGCTTCTTATAGAAATGTAATCGGTGAAAAGAGAAGAGGTAAAATGTTAAATCGGTTAAATTGTCCTCGGAAACGACCATTGTTAGTGTTTGGGAAATATGTTTCCAACTGTCTTTGGGAAGTGGGGGAAGAAGATGTCATGAGGGAGAGAAGGAGGAGAAAGGGACAGGGACAGAGGGAGGATGAGGAGAGGTCACCCCTCTCATACTCTGTCACCGGCTCCCTCTCCCCCTTTGTCACGTGTCCGGTTTCAGCTGGGCGTCTGGTTCACTCCTCCACAAGTGTGAGCCCATTGATTGTCACCATTTTCAACCCTTGCCTCTTGTCAGCACAGCCACCCACTGGGGCACACGGCCTGCTCACATATAACTGCCTGTCACCCTCACTTATTCCTCCACCCTTTCCAGCACCTACTTCACAGCTTCCAATAGAACCCCAAGTCCGTCTTTACAATAGAATGTTCTAGCATTTATATCTAACCCAATTAAAGCATCAAGACTACACTTTTATTTCTTGCACTTTTACTCATGAGTGAATACTTCTCTCTTATTTTCCATGTGTGTGGAAAAAGTTACACACACACGCACACACATGCACATGCACACACACAATCTTCTAGGGAGAGATAATCGTAAGTATCTCAGAGGAAAAAAAAACTTAAAAGGATGATTAAATTATCCTATGATACTGTGACACTTCATGAAGGAATTATTCTTCTGATGTTTTCTCCAGTGTCAGTCATACCCAAGAGGTCACGGGGAAGTAGAGTACTTCCCATGGCAGCCAGGAAGTAGGGGTGGGAGATACAGAGAGGGAGCAGTCACCAAAGCCTCGTCCCCAGCGTCTCATCTCTGAGCTCTCATCACCTCCCATAATGCTACCCTTTCGTGAATTCAAGAGATTGATTTACTGAGTACATCCGAGACCTCTGACCCAGCTGCTTCTAGAGACTCCATCCTGGAAAGGCAGAGACCAGCTCCACTAATCCTCTTGGCATTTCTTAATCCAGTCAAGCTGACAGTCACAGGGATAGGTACAAGACATTGAAATTTCGCCTCTAGTGGCGTAATGTAAATTTACTGGAATCGGACAGGGCTAGAGAAATTACTCTCTCAGAAGCAGGGACAACGTAAGACTGGGCCAGTCTAGCACTGTTTGATGAATGAGTGGCCCACCGCTTTCTTCCTTTTAATTGAAGAGCTATTTGTCAAAATGAAAAATGATTTCCACAGACAAATTGGTTTCCAGGAGTTTCCTAAAGTAAACAATGACACTGTTTATCAGTCTCCTGCCTTGTCTTCCTGGGGAAAAGGAACAGTTAAATAAACAGAGAAGGTCTCCATTTTCAGTCTAGATAATTCAGCCATGGAGACAGGGTTTTCTCTTCCGGTCCTCCCTCTTTCCCATTTTTGCCTGTTCCTTCCTTTCCTTCTATCCCTCCTGAGAAGGCTTCTATCACAATGCTGTCCTTTCTCTCTTGCTCTCCTCAGGCCTGTGCTGTGCCCTGGCCCGTGGAGTGGAGGCTCTCTGACTGTCCGTGTCCTCTGCCCCCTTTGCAGTCACTCTGAGTCTGCTAACACCTGTCTGAGGAAGACACGGAATCCCTCTTCTTCCTACTCTTTCCCTCTCCATTCCGCTCTGCCTTCCCATCATCATCTTCTCCTCTCCCCAGGATTCAGTGCCTGCAACGGTTTTCATTCCGTCTTGATGGCTGACTGTTAGATCAGCTGGTATGCAATCCTACAATAAAACAGAACAAATCCAGTGGCTTCTGGAACTTTATAGGGATTATATTATTTTGTTCTAGCCTTCAGCATTTGCCTGGAAAAAAGACAGTTTTTCAAGTTTATGACTTTCCAATGATTATTAGTTCCAGGGAAGTCTCTTTCCAGTCAATCATCTGGGTCACTAACTGACCTCCCAGATGACCGTCCAATGATTAAACATTTTCCCGAGTTAATCATACCCCAATTTTTTAAAAAATAAGAACAGCCTCATTTTATTAGTAATAAACCCTGCTGCACTCCAGTGACAGCCCTGTCCCTGCAGGCACAGTTAAACATTACAGGAGAAAAACAACGAGTCTCTGTTTACTCCCTCTAAGAGCACAGAAGAGTGTCACAAACTCCAAATGTCACATTTTATTAATTCTATTTTTTGTTATGGCATTTTTGTATTACTGTAATAGTTCATTTCAATGGCCAACTAATTGAATTGAGAAAAAACAAAAGCTTAAAGAGGCGGACTCTGGGCGCATCTGAGAGGCAGTGATCAGAAAGGCTCACAAAGGAAGGGAGGCCATGCTGGATGTCTTGGGCTGGGACTGGGTAAGTGAGAAATTGGATAATTCGAGCTTCATTCTTCTCTCTGTTCCTAACTGGGAATGCTGTGTGTGTGGTCACCTCATGCTCCTGACACCACGTTTTCCCACAGTGATGGACTGGGTCCCTCCTTAAAGTAAGCTGAGGAAAGTAACCATTACATACACATGTGTACACACACATACACACACACACAGACAGACACAGACACACACACACAAACACAGAGACGCACCTACACATATACTACACACACACACAAACATTCCTACACACAGATACACACACACACACATATATAGACATGCAGACAGACACACACACACAAACACAGAGACACACCTATACACACATATTACACACATACATACACACAAACACTCCTACACAGACACACACACATACACACACACAAACATACCTACACAGAGACACACACATATACATACATGCACATAGACACAGGTATACACAAACATACACACAAATTTGTACTTTGCTCATGTCCTATGCTTCCTGTCCCATATGTTCCTCATTCATTTTCTTCTTCACTTCAAACAGTCCTCTCTCTCTCTCTCTCTCTCTCTCTCTCTCTCTCTCTCTCTCTCTCTC